>NC_090876.1:3698078-3723078 GCF_036669935.1 Montipora foliosa
AAATGCGGAGGGCAGAAACAAATGACAAGGGGTCAAAGTTTTTAAAACTGCATATGTTTAGGACCTTTGGTTTAGATCTTGGCAGTTTACTGGACCTATTACAATATATCATTTATTGGTCACTAAGGGACAATTTAATTAGACCTGACTCTGTAACATGATGTGAATTAGTGAAAATCATATCAATCAGGCTAGAAGATGTTGATGTGACCCTAGTATCTTCTTTGATCAGTTGATTTAAACCAATGTCACTCACGAATTTGATAAATTCCTTTCCCTTGGCTGATTTAATTGGACAGTTGACGTTTCCCAGCAGATACAATTCTGAGTTCACTACAGTAAGTTCATTTCATCCAAGAGATCCATGAAATTGGAATAGAAGTTGGAGTCACTTGGTGGACGATAAATACTGCCAGTAATAAGACGACGGGAACATTGTAATTTCAGAGTACAAAGAACAATGTCCAGATCATTGTTGTTCAATGAAGTACGATTGTATGAAAAGCACTCATGTATGTAAATTACTATTCCACCTCCATTTCTATTTTTGTCATGATGCTCCAAATTATAATTCTCAATGGTAATTTTATCGTTTGAAATTGAGCAATCCAGCCAAGACTCGAATATAGATATGATGTCAGGGTTGTTTGCATAAACAAAAGAGCGAAGTTCATCGATGTTTTTCAGGAGACTTCTGACATTTAAATGAACCATTTTAAGGCCTTTTACACGCTTCAATGGGATGTCAATGGCAGCAGAATTAAAATTTTCATCCATCACTGTTCCATTTCTGGTTGTACAAGGTGTAGAAGGACCAGGGCTTACTTGAACATTGTTAGATAGCAAAAGAATTGTGGTTATCAGGTACTTGTTCAAAGAAATGCCATGATGAATTGATGAAGCCTTTGAATGGCAGCGTTGTTTCACCAAATAATAATAAGGCTCCATCAGAACTTCTTGCTGCGTTAGTACATTTGGTTGCCAGACAAACTCATTGGAGAGTTCATAAGTTTCTAGAAATAAACTAGAAACGGTACCAAAGCATGAAGGCACTCACCTCCCACCAATGTGGCACGGGTTTGATACCAAGACTAGGCATCCCATGTGATGTGGGTTGAGTTTGTGGGTTTGGTTCTCTACTTTGCTCAGAAGTTTTCCTCTGGGTCCTCTGGTTTTCCCCTCTTCTCAAAAATCATCCTCCGATTTGATATGAGTTGATTTGATTTGATTTCTGTGCAGACTGTGTCCCTAGTTAGAGCCCCAGCACAGTTGACACTTAGACAAAAGTTCATAGTGGCCACAATAGTACAATGTTTGTACCTAAATACTCTGACACTTGATTAACCCATTGACCCCTGGGAGTGAGACTTAATAGATTTTACTCTAACACCAGACAATTTTACTCATCAAAGGGATGGGGGGTGGGGGGGGGGGGGAGTCAATGGGTTAAAGTACTCATTCATTCAACCTTGAAATATTTCAATATGAAATTATTTAATAGTTGTATTATTGTTGTTAACTGCGTAATCCTTGAATGGTAATGATGTTTTAGTGCATCCAAAAACAACCCATTAAAATCTGAAGGATACAGCTGTAGTATTAACCCATTCACATCTCAAGCAACCTAGGACAACACCCCCCCCCCCCCCCCCCCCATTAACGAGTAAAATTGTCTGGCGTTAGACAGTCTCAACCCTTAGATGTCAATGGGTTAAAATGAGGGTATTCAATTTCCCAAACATCAGTTTCTGTTTCTCTTCCCCCGGTCTTCACATCTGTCTGTTACAAGAAAAAATTAATGTATGAAAATTTGAAAACATGCTTTCTTGCTGCTCCCTAAAGTTCAAACAGGGAATATTCTTGCCCCTCTGCCAGGCCAGTAATTAACTTTACCATTAATACTGGTAGCTTGTGCAGATTTCAAGTATTACATGTACAGTACCTTAACTGACATCAGAATATACCATCACTAATTATTATTAAGCCCACCTAAGTAATAATAATAATAATAATTATTACTATTATTATTATTATTATTATTATTATTATCATTATCATTATCATTATCATTATTATTATTATTATTATTATTATTATTATTACATGTCATTAAATTTTTATTGTCTGTTCCAAAGGATTTATCAACAATACTTGATTGCACAAACCTGTTGTACAAAGAGATGGTTAAAATTGCCATCGATGTTGTTCTTATGAACATCAAATACTTCCCCCAATAACAGTGAAGTTGACCCATCAGACCAACGCACTACTCTTGCATTACTCTCTTTGACCTCATTTCCTTCCTTGTCTTTTCTGAATCTCCAACGAATTGTATTCTCTACCTGAAAGGAAAATACCCTTGTTTAACCCTTTCCTACCTGACTTGATTATGTAGGTTTTACTCTGGCTTACCACAGACAAGTGATAGTTATATATTATTACTGTTAGTCCTTACATGTAGTAAGAGACCTTCAACATAAACCATGCTAGTGTTGTGACAGGAAGAAAATTATCAGAAATGTTTAAACTGGGCATTAAGATTTTAATTCTTCAAATCCCAAATGAAAGTCTACTAATTGAAAATATTTTTATTTCCTAAAAGAATGAAGGCTAACCAAGGATTCCTAAAGCATTTCTCCCTGATCTTGAAAAGACGTTCATCTTAAAGGATCTTCAGAGGGTCTGGAAGATCTTGGAAGATCTTTGAGGATTGTAAAGATTATGAACCCATTCTAAACCTTGAGGAAAACAAACACCGCTAAGGCTAACCTTAAGTTTTAGCCTGGCTCGTCCTTCTTCATCTAATACTTCATCCTCTTCCATTTCATCTTCAAAGGATGAAGGATCAAATGGCTTGCGCTCAATACTTAGAAAGTTTGGCATCTTAACAAAATAAAGCTCAGAGCCAAGTGAGAATCTGCAATAGGGAATTGTGACATCAATACGTGTTTCCTCTTCTTCTTCTTCGTCATCTCTTGTAACATCTTCGGCGTCGCCAGCTTGAACCTCGCCCCCATCCACCTGTTCATCTGCCTGTTCATCCTCCTGTTCATCCACCTGTTCATCCTCCTCTGAAATTTTTCTTTCCTTCTGTTCTTGCTGAAAAAAACATAACTGAGTTTACTTTCTATTGCTTAGGCAAAGCTGATTTAGTCAGTTAACAACAAAACTACCTCAGCTGTGTACATACATACACACAGGTGCTCAGTAATCCACAGTGTGCCTATGGGTCTATTATAAAACTGGCTTAGGTATTTCTTGGCTGATTCCTATTTATGGTGGCAGATCAGAAGTTAGAAAAAACTAAAAACAGTATTTTACATATTGTGGTAAAAAGGTACACCTAAGTGGAAACATTCTCCAAAATAGGCTTGTTGTATCTAAGAAGCAAAAAAATATTTTTTCTGAGATGTATTACAGGGCAAACAATAATAACTTTCCCAGTATTTTTAAGGCTTGACTCACCTGTTCTTCATCCGATGAAAGCTCGTCATCATCTCCAAATAAATCAGTGGATGACAGCTGTGTTTGAAGTTTTTGCTTCCTATTATCCTGTTTGTAATAGAAGATTCCATAGAATTAATCTTTTAAACAAATCTCCTCAATGCAGCCCTCTCAAGATCGTAAAGTTAGAAATCACGGACCATTAAATCGGAAAATTCCAGTTAAGTAAACAAGTGTCTTTTTGAAATCAAGGCTGAAAACTTTGGTTGTTTAAAGTGTTTAGTTAACATAGACTTGAAATCCAAAGGAAAATAAGGATTGATTTTTTTTGATCACAGGGGCACTTAAAGGGCTAAAGGGCTTTTAACAGGTTTACTACAAACTCATGAAATGACCCACTCCCAGATGGCACGAAAGCTTATTGGTAGTCAGCAGACAGATATGACGCATTCAAGTCCCATTCAAATACCTGAATTTTCAGGCTTTCCTTTCATTACTGCTTAAGTAAACTTTCAGAACAGCAATAATCTAAAATCTTAAAATGCTTCATTTTGAAGTTCAAACAAAATAATGTCTTTCACATCTCTTCAATTCAAGTTCATGATTCCCTTGTGTTTCCCTATGTCGACACATAAGGGTAATACACTGTACTTTGTACAAGAAGATCCATGGCAATTCCTACCACCTGGGGACTTGCCATGGATTAATTAAGAATGCACAGTGCAACACTTATCAATCAGAACACTTAAATCTCATGGCGAGCTAAGTCATTTAATATCTAGATTCCTCGACAAAATGTCCCACTTGTCAGTGGGCTACACATTGTATTGTGGTTCAATGCGATGATGAAGGCATTACGGTAATACAATAGTAGTCATGGTGTAATGTCCCAGTGAGAAAGATAATAATACAATGCATGTATGTTAGTTTGGTAGCAATGGGCAATTTGTTACCCGTTTTAATGTTTGCTGACAACTCCTAACAACTTTTATCAGGATAGGCCACCACAGGAGAATGTGTGACATCTTACAACATTGGTCTTCAGACTTTTTGGCAGACAAAGGAACTTGAGTTTTCGACCGTTTGGGCAGTTGCATACATGTATAGAAACAGCTTCTGACCATTGTCAGAATTTAGGGGGTGCTTTAAAAATTAAGCTGAAGTGTCACGGGTATTCTGAGTTTCAGTGGATTATCTTCTTCAAATTTTACCTCGATTTCGTCTTCCTCCTCCTCGTATTCTTGAATTGAAGTTTTGTTCCCTACTTCATTCTGAGTTTCTCCACCACTTTCCTCCTCCTCCTTATCAGAAGCTGCATGTTCCAGTTCATCTTCTCCTTCACTGGGTGAATCACCAAACAATTCATTCAGTTGAGCTTCGCGCTCTGATTCCTTGTTCGTTTTGGACGCCGCTTTAGACTCATCATCGCTATCCTCCAAATCACTGCCAAACAAAAAGTCTTCCATGTCAGCCATCTTCCTTTCGAGAGCCTGGGGAGAGAACGTCAGAAAGCCGTGAGAAGGCTGGGGAACTCCGCAACAACAGACCAGGGGCCCGTTTCTCGAAAGTCCCGAAACTTTACGGGCCATTTTCGGGTGTCACAATTCCCTTTGTATCTCAAGAACGGAGAGGTTTTAACTCGTTAAACTTCACGGTTATTTTTCTTTTTGTTATCTTGAAAACATGTCAAAAGATCGGCTTCCCAAAACAAGCGGTTGGCAGTTTCACAAATGACTTTTCGGGCCCGAAGAGTTTTCGGGACTTTCGAGGCCAGAGAGACAACTTCACTCGTGAACCGCCATGCTGACAACAAAGCATTTTAGGCCTCCCAGTCTGCATGAAACCATCTCTCACCTCTGTCTCGAGAAGACCAGACACGCACGGTTCTTACGTTACGCTAATGCCTGTAGAATCGTGAACTGAAATGTCAATTGCTGGTAAAGACCAATATGTTAATTTTTTAGGCAGGCTAGGGTATCGGACAGCCACAGAAGATTTACGCATGCGCTGACGGAATCTTTGAACAAGAGAGAAAAACGCAGTACCTCCAGACATCCGGCGCTGGAGCGTCGTACCAAACGAGTCATCCCGGGATTTCGGCCCGTGCGATCGCTTTTGGACGCAGTTGGCCCTTCGCTGCTTTCTGCTACCGACCTTGCCTCCCGGTACGGCATTGAGGGAGAGATATGTCGGCCCCTAAACCATATGTGACAAATCCCACGCCTACTCACAGCTCCAAACCGTCCTTGTCAATATAGTGTAAGAATACGATGGCTTACATATTCAAGGGAAACTTCATTTTATCTCTCATATGGTAAGCACTGGAGTCGCAGATTACAAAGTGTGCGCATGCGCCCTGCGAAAGGTAACATACATGCATGCATAGACTTTATTTCATCTCGAATTTCAGAATAACAACAGGAGCTAATGTCTTCGAGACATAGCATAAATACATAGCATATACAGATACATACTAAATACATAATATTTAAAGATATAGTCATTCAAAAGAAAAGCCGCTGTACAAAATGCGGTCCTGGATTCTCTTTTAAAACCAGTAAACTCATAGGTACGGATAAAATCAGGTAGCGCATTCCGCAACTAAGCTGATATGTAAGAAAAAAGGACTAAGACTATAACTGGTTGTTCTAGCTTTATTGAGGGACAGAATGTAATTTCCGCGAAGATCATGTATAATAAGACGACGGGAGGGAAAAGGTATTTTTCACATAAGCAGAAAAACCCTTTTCTTTACAAAAAAAAGAAAATCATACTATTATAAAGTAATATGAAGAAATTTTGAATGCTCTTATAGCATGGAGATGTAGAGTTTGACTTTAGTAGTAAGAGGACAAGTGATCTGCAAATATAAATCTCGTTATTCTCTTATTTACATTATACCGTTTCTTTGACACGAGGATTAGAGCCAAACGAAAGCACAACTTTCTCGCCAATTTCTATGATAAAAACTTGTTCGGAAATCCAAACTCTACGTTAACAGCACACACCAGGCCTACGTCTGAGTATCTGGCTAGAAGTCTTTTCCTCTGGCCTCGCTTCAGCCATTCGACGAGGGCCAGTCCCGTGCTTCTTAGGGTTGCCTCGCTCATGCCCAAAAAGAATTCTGGGTAATTCTGCCATTTCATGACAAGGAAAGACTCCCGATTCTCATTTTGTGTATTTTTTTCATAAGTGTCGGGCCACCCAGTCCTACCAGCAAAATACCGCATCGATTGAAGTTTTTAGCTTTCAGAACTTGCCCAAATTGTAACGGTAGGTCCTGGAATTTGTCCACAGAAAGGCCAGAGAGACAACTTCACTCGTGAACCGCCATGCTGACAACAAAGCATTTTAGGCCTCCCAGTCTGCATGAAACCATCTCTCACCTCTGTCTCGAGAAGACCAGACACGCACGGTTCTTACGTTACGCTAATGCCTGTAGAATCGTGAACTGAAATGTCAATTGCTGGTAAAGACCAACACGTTAATTTTTTAGGCAGGCTAGGGTATCGGACAGCCACAGAAGATTTACGCATGCGCTGACGGAATCTTTGAACAAGAGAGAAAAACGCAGGACCTCCAGACATCCGGCGCTGGAGCGTCGTACCAAACGAGTCATCCCGGGATTTCGGCCCGTGCGATCGCTTTTGGACGCAGTTGGCCCTTCGCTGCTTTCTGCTACCGACCTTGCCTCCCGGTACGGCATTGAGGGAGAGATACGTCGGCCCCTAAACCATATGTGACAAATCCCACGCCTACTCACGGCTCCAAACCGCCCTTGTCAATATAGTGTAAGAATACGATGGCTTATATATTCACGG
This sequence comes from Montipora foliosa, assembly GCF_036669935.1. Lineage (NCBI taxonomy): Eukaryota > Metazoa > Cnidaria > Anthozoa > Scleractinia > Acroporidae > Montipora > Montipora foliosa. Next base: position 3,705,344 of record NC_090876.1, read on the forward strand.
GAAACTTCATTTTATCTCTCATATGGTAAGCACTGGAGTCGCAGATTACAAAGTGTGCGCATGCGCCCTGCGAAAGGTAACATACATGCATGCATAGACTTTATTTCATCTCGAATTTCAGAATAACAACAGGAGCTAATGTCTTCGAGACACATCATAAATACATAGCATATACAGATACATACTAAATACATAATATTTAAAGATATAGTCATTCAAAAGAAAAGCCGCTGTACAAAATGCGGTCCTGGATTCTCTTTTAAAACCAGTAAACTCATAGGTACGGATAAAATCAGGTAGCGCATTCCGCAACTAAGCTGATACGTAAGAAAAAAGGACTAAGACCATAACTGGTTGTTCTAGCTTTATTGAGGGACAGAATGTAATTTCCGCGAAGATCATGTATAAGAAGACGACGGGAGAGAAACGTATTTTTCACATAAGCAGAAGAACCCTTTTCTTTCCAAAAAAAGAAAATCATACCATTATAAAGTAATATGAAGAAATTTTGAATGCTCTTATAGCATTCAGCGGTCATCATGGCGGGAAGAAGCAAAATTTTTAGTTCGCCTATACTTTGGTTTCTTTTTGGCTTTTCTCTGTACATATTGGCATGTTCAAGTGGCAAAGATGCACACATCGGATTAAATATGCGCCTCGTCAAAGTAAACAAGCAAAGCTGGGATAATCATTGGTTTTTGAAACCGATATCATCCATTTTGTATCGACTCAATATCCGCCATATTGGATCCGTGTGGAAAGCTCGAGTCAGATTCAGGAATTCGAGAGTCAACTACTACAGCAATTCCGATGCAAGCTTCAACCTTGAATATTTACAATTATGCGGCGACATATGTCCTAACCCGGGGCCTGCTTCCCCTCTGTTTGATGCACTTCACGTGGTGAGAGACAATGGAAAGCAAGGAGTATCCATCGGTCACTCGAACGTGCGAGGCCTCCGTAAGAACCTCCCCGAAGTGAAAATACTTTTACAGCATACCAACCTGGATATCCTAACCATTTCTGAAACGCATCTGACACAAGATATAAGCGATAACGAAGTAAACATCGATGGATACCGAATTCTGAGAAGAGATAGGTCACACAAAGTAGGAGGCGGAGTCGCTATTTACTTTAACATTAGCCTAGATTGTGTACATATATCCAAATATGACAACGACGGCATTGAAGCTCTCTGGATTGAATTGAAAGCTCACTCGCAAAGATTACTTGTGGGTTGTGTATATAGACCTCCTGACGTTACATCTTTCTTTGATGAATTCAACCAAGTATTGAGTACAATTTGGATGTCTCGCAGGAATGTTGTGATCGCTGGTGACTTCAATTCAGATCAGCTTGCTACTAATGGAAATGGTGCGAAATTCAAACGCATCTTACAATCTTATAACTTTTGTAACATCATAAAAGCACCCACAAGAACCTCAGCACATTCTAACACTTTGATCGATCTGATTTTGACTATCAATACCTCAAAGGTCTCAAAGTCTGATGTGATTGAGTATTGCATAGCTGATCACAAATTCATCTACGTTATCTACAAGCTGAAGATCAGGAATCCAAAGCCTTTTATTAAATATGTCCACAATTTCAAGAATGTGTTGGAAAACCCAAAAGACTTCAAACATGACCTGGAAAGTGCTCCTTGGTGGGTCTGTTCCACCTTTGAGGACCTGGATGACATCACTTGGGCTTGGAATTGCATGTATAATGTTATTGCAAGCAGTCACATTCCCTTACGTAAAGCCAAGGTTAGAAAAAATTCACTACCTTGGATGAACAGTGAGATCCGGAAAGAGATGAATAAGAGATATAAACTTTTGAAAGCCTGTGATGGCACACCCGCTACTAATAAACTCTGGGTTGATTACAAATCCTCTAGGAACAAAGTATCTAAGATGCTACGACGTGCTGAAGCTCAATATTGGAAAAAGAAATTTACAGAGACCAAGGACTCAAAATCTTTCTGGAAAACTGTGAACGAGGCCACTGGAAAACCTAAGAATAAACATATTGGCCCCCTCAGAGATGCTAACAATAAGGAAATCACAAATGACTACGAGAAAGCTGAACTGATTAACTCTTACTTCATAAATATTGGCAAGGAACTAGCTGAAAAATTCCCCGAAGCTGATGAACCCCATCAATTCATGTACAGAGTTACCCCCACTGTGCAGGTCTTGGAGGTCAGCATCAACAAACTCAAAACTGATATCAAGACAATTAAAATTAACAAAGCATCTGGTCCTGATGGCATCTCTTCTCGTAGCTTAGCTATTGCAGGAACATCCGCCTTAGAGGGCATTGTAACTGTTTTCAAGAGCAGCATGACTCAGTCCAGCTTCCCTAACACATGGAAGATTGCAAAAGTTAATGCAATCTTTAAAAAAGGAAACCCAGCAGATGTTTCAAATTATAGGCCAATATCACTTTTAAGTATCCCCAGCAAGCTGCTCGAAAGCCAGATCTGCAACATAATTGATACCCATCTGAACAGCTGTGGCATAAAAAGCTGTAAACAGTGGGGGTTTAGCAAGGGACTATCGACTGAAGGAATGCTTACCTCTATGACTGAAGGATGGAAGACAGCAATTGACAATGGTCTGACAGTTGGAGCAGTCTTTATAGATTTCCAGAAAGCTTTTGACACTGTCCCCCATTATATTTTATCGCATAAATTACACGCCATTGGAATATCAGGATCTCTTCATGAATGGCTAATGAGCTATCTTACTGATAGATGTCAATTTGCTGAAGTTAATAATTGCAGGTCTGTCACTGACTATGTACGATATGGAGTCCCTCAAGGCTCGCTTCTTGGCCCCCGGCTCTACACCATATATGTTAATGATCTCCCTGACCACATCGACTCGGGAGATCTATACATGTATGCAGATGACACTACAGTCTACTGTATTGGACCAAATGTTGACCAGGTTATGTTGTCACTAAATAAAACATTGGAGCAAGTTCTCCTGTGGAGCATTAAGAATCAGCTAACCATCCACCCAATTAAAACTGAAGCAATGATACTAAGTAAAACCTCTTTTGTTGGGCCTATACCTCCCCTCCACTTTAACACTGGCCATATCGACCTGGTTAATTACACCACTTGCCTTGGAGTTAAAATTGACAATAAGCTGACATGGTCTGTGCACATTGACTCAGTGAAGAAATCTTTTACGCAGAAGGTTGGAGCGTTGAAGAGAATGAGAATCCATCCGAAGAAGGTTCTCGAGGAAATATACTTTAAAACAATTATCCCCAGTGTAACGTATGGAATTTCGGTATGGGGAAATTGTTCTCCTTCCGCACTGAACTCTCTAAACCATATTCATGCAAGAGCAGCTCGTATTGTGAATAACCTCGACTCAACGATGGCAGATGACACATGTCTCATGAAATCCGACTGGCTGCCCATCTCTTACTTCTATAAAATATCTGTACTGTTTCTCTTGCACAAAGTATATTTTGGAACAACGACCCAATCGATATGTGAACTGTTTTCTAAAAGAGTTTCTTCTAGATCTTCTCGTGTTCCTAACCAATTTAATGTCATTAGATTTAGATCAGAGACCGGCAGGAACTCCCTACGATACAGAGGTCCTGTTATTTGGAATTTTGTAAATAGATTAGTTAAAGTACCTGAAAGTTTTTATTCTTTTAAACAAATTTTACGTAAACATGTTAAGACTATTGACAATTTTTCATTTGAGAAAGAGGCAACAGTAGTCGCCAACAAAAAGGACCATTTCATTTACTTTTAGATTTATATGTTAGTCTTAGTGAATACCATTTTATTTGTATACAGTAGTTCTAAGTTATTATTGCAATTTTTATATATATGTAATTCTTAATATTTAGTATAGTAGGTCCACATCAGCCCTTTGGCTGCCTTTCACACAACCTACTTATCAAATAAAGAATGTATGTATGTATGTATGTATGGAGATGTAGAGTTTGACTTTAGTAGTAAGAGGACAAGTGATCTGCAAATATAAATCTCGTTATTCTCTTATTTACATTATACCGTTTCTTTGGCATGAGGATTAGAGCCAAATGAAAGCACAACTTTCTCGCCAATTTCTATGATAAAAACTTGTTCGGAAATCCAAACTCTACGTTAACAGCACACACCAGGCCTACGTCTGAGTATCTGGCTAGAAGTCTTTTCCTCTGGCCTAGCTTCAGCCATTCGACGAGGGCCAGTCCTGTGCTTCTTAGGGTTGCCTCGCTCATGCCCAAAAAGAATTCTGGGTAATTCTGCCATTTCATGACAAGGAAAGACTCCCGATTCTCATTTTGTGTATTTTTTTCATAAGTGTCGGGCCACCCAGTCCTACCAGCAAAATACCGCATCGATTGAAGTTTTTAGCTTTCAGAACTTGCCCAAATTGTAACGGTAGGTCCTTGAATTTGTCCACAGAAAGGCCAGAGAGACAACTTCACTCGTGAACCGCCATGCTGACAACAGAGCATTTTATGCGTCCCAGTCTGCATGAAACCATCTCTCAACTTTGTTTTCTTTCAAAGGGTTGCCTTTACCCACATTCCGGCTTAATGATGCCAGCGTGGAGGCTTCTGTGGACGAAGATGGGCCAAAAACCCACTTATAAAATGATACACCTACCTGATTAAGGCGAACTCTCTCGCCCTCCTGATATGAACTGGACATTTATCACGTGATATTCATAACTGAGCCCACATTTACTCAAAACAGCAGATGTTTCAATGAGTAGTTATTACACGGACCCTTACACGGCGGAGCCAATACAAGTTGTGCAGACCGTTTATCGCCGGAAGAGTACAAAAAGAAAACAAACAAGCACTTAGCACTTAAAAGGTTAACAAGTACGTGATACAAAGAGTGGGGAGTAATAATCATGACCGCCTCTTTGATATGCCGCAACATCGCATCGTTATGAAAAGTTCCTGTAACATTCATGACAAATTCTGGAACATCACCTTCATGTCTATCACACGTATGAAAAAGACCAAAAACTTGGAATGTTGTTGGAGATAAATTTAGAAATCTCCTATCCAATTCTCAGCGTTCTGCGGTGCATCGTTTCTGAGTTATTTGTCGACTTTGCAGAATTTTGTATGGAGCCGCCAAGTTGGTAGAACAAGTTTTAACACTTGTTTCTATGAATTATGCATGCCATCTTGTCTGTAAGTGTTAGATATTGAATAAGGCATTGGTTTGTGGAATACAGCTGTTGTTGGCTTTGTTAGGAGAGGGTCTCAATAGGGTTAGCCGTTCCTCGTCAAGAAAAGTTAACCGTTAGTCGTGAAAGAGATTAAAAGCTTTTAGCGTAATTGTTTTCCTTTCAAAAGTGAAATAGGGAGTGTTTCGAAGTATTTAGAGGCTTCAGAGCACTCGACACCTTTTTACCTCCTTTGCTCTTCTCGTGGACATTCCATCTCGCTAAGCTTGCCTGACCAGACAAAACAAGTCCCAAATAACCCCAAACAAGAGAATATGAGGTAAGAGAACGGACCCCCATGCCCATCACAGTTTTTAAAAATCTATTTTTGGTTTCGCAAAGCTATTTTAAGTTCTCGTTCCCAACGCCACGCATATTTAAAATTTCATTACGTCATTAGAACTGGCCAATCAGGTGCCTCTCTAAAAGTAGCTGCGTAGCTAAGACTAGATTTAAAAAGAAACTATCATTGGCCCGTGTATGGGGGATCCGTTCTTTTACCTCATCCTCTCTTTCCCCCAGTTGGAGGTCTTGACAAAACTGATGTAAGTTGCATTCTGATGACCAATGACTTATTCTTTTCAGTGTGCACTAACACCCTACTAACTAACACAGAGAACCCCAAAAAGCAAAAAAAGACTTAAACGTTAACAGCGATGGGAAAAAAATAACCATTAGCCGTGAAAAGCCAAATTTTCTAACCTTAGTCGTGAAAGCTATCCTCCCATTGAGACCCCCTTAAGAGAGTAGAATCCAAGAAAAACTTCCTATTGTTCCTATTTGGGATGAGAATTCCTATTTTTTCCTATTTTTGGCCACTGTCTTGCCTAGTTTTCTATTTTCTCGGAGTTTCATTTGTCACTTGACACCCTGGTAGATCAGTGGAGGTAGCTGAAGGTATATTATAACGTAACTGAAGGTGAATGAAGGTAGATGAAGGTAAAACAAGATAGATGAAAGTAAATGAACGTGAATGAAGGCATATTAAGGTAATTGAAGGTAGATGAAGGTAAATGAACGTGAATAAAGGCAGATGAAGGTATATGAAGGTAAGTGAAGGTAGATGAATGTGAGTGAAGGAAGATGAAGGTAAATGAAGGTAGATGAAGGTCACGAGATGAAGGTAGATAAACGTGAATGAAGGTATATGAAGGTAGATAAAGATTGATGAAAAGGTAGATGGAGGTAGATGATGATAAATGAACGTGAATGAAGGTATATGAAGGTAAATAAACGTGAATGAAGGTAGATGAACGTGAATGTAAATGAGGGTAGATGAATGTGAATGCCGGTTGTAGACCATGAATGAAGGTAGATGAAAGTAGATGAATGTGAATGAAGGAAGATGAAGGTAAATAATGTTAGAGGAAGGTAGATAAACGTGAATGAAGGTAAATGGAGGTGAATGAAGGCGAATCAAGGTAGATGAAGGTAAATGAATGTAGCTGAAGGTAAATGAACGTCAGTGAAGGTATATTAAGGTAAATGAATGTGAATGAAGGTAAATGAATGCAAATGAACGTGAATGAATGTAAATGAAGGTATAGGTAAATGAAGGAAAATGACGGTAAAGTAAAGTGACTGAAGGTAGATGAAGGTAGATGGCGGTAATTGAAGGTAATTGAACGTGATTGAACGTAGATGGGAGTGAATGAAGGTATAATAAGGTAAATGAACGTAAATGAAATTGAAGGTATATTAAGGTAAATGAATGTGAATGCAGGTTGATGAAGGTGTATTAAGGTAAATGAACATGAATGAAGGTAAATGCCGGAAAATGAACTTGATTTAAAGTAGATGAAGGTATATGGGGGTTGAATATTATTGAAGGTAAATGATAAATGATGGTAAATGGCCAGGAGTGAATGTATATTAATACAAACGATGATAAATTTTTATAAATGGAGGTAAATAAATATAGATGAAGGTAAATGTATATGGCTGACTGAATTTTGGGAAACTGAATAATTTAGCGTGTCTTACGCTAGTTGGGGACTCTTGGTGGGTATATACATGAGGGCTTTTTCTCCGGGAGATAAGTTCTCTACGTCACACTTATGGCACATGTGGGAAATATTCAGCCTCGTTTCGGTGACGCGTTACATGTGTTCAAGATGGCGGAAACATTAGAAGAGGTGACAACATGTGCAACCAAAAGTGATCCAGACATTGCTATCCCTGGTCTTGGAGACTTACCTGTCTCAAATCAACAAAGCTTAAAGCGGGAACATCAGTCAGAGGATGAAAATGCTGAAGTGACGGCCGTGGTAGATGCCATCGAGGCGCTGAAAGAAGAGGCAGATTCTGGGACGCCACCACCGAAAAAGAAACGGCGGTCAAACAAGAAAAAAGGTGGCAAACTTAGCTTGGACACTCAGAGAGCGACTAAGAACTCTTTAATGCTTCTCAACGAGATACGACCTGGTCTAAATTACCAAGTGGTCTCGCAGGAAGGTCCTACACATTGCCCCACTTTTGTAGTAAGTGTTGTTGTCGATGGGCACTCGTTTGAAGGGAGAGGTTTATCGAAGCAGAAAGCGAAACATAATGCAGCGGAAAATGCTTTCCGCTCTTTCATCACCCAAATGCGTACTCCAGCGAAGCGACTTCTTTCGGACAGCCAAGCTGAAATCGCGCAAAGGTTCGATACCGACTTCACCTCCGATAATACTGGTACACTGCTAAACAAATTTGGGAATGGCGATCAATCCTTTCCGGAGAGCGAAACTGAAGGTCCTGTATCCATGGCTACTGAATCGCGTAAAGGTGATCCCCCGCATTTGCAAACGGATTCAGGGAAGCATCCAGTTATGCTTTTGAACGAATTTCACCCAGGGCTCCAATATGAATTCCTCGGGGAAGAGGGTGATAAGAATAACAAACAATTCAGATTTAAAATCACTATTCAGGGTCAAGAATTTGTTGGAGTGGGAAGTAGCAAGAAGAAAGGCAAGGCCAATGTAGCTTCCAGGGTGCTATTTGCATTGCACAGTATCCGCACATTCTACTCATTCACTGGCCAGTCAGAGGCCAGAAGCCAACCCGTGTACCTTGGACCGCCACCATCTGCACAGCTTGATCAGGTAGCGGCAGACCTCATTGCTGATGCTGTGCTAGCCAAATTTCAGGGTCTTCAGTCCACTTCAGGAGATGAACCACTTCGCCGCAAAGTTTTAGCCAGCATTGTCATGACAAGTCGTGGAGACAGCGATCAAAAGTTTGAAGTGATAAGCTTAGGTACAGGAACAAAGTTTATCAGTGGTGAATACATGAGTGACCAAGGGTTAGCTGTCAATGACTGCCATGGAGAAATCATTGCAAGAAGATCGTTCTTGCGATTTTTGTATTCGCAACTGGAGCTTTGTGCAGAAGGATATGAAGAAGATTCCATATTTGAGAAGAAGGACAGTGGATTGTTTGGTTTGAGAGACAATGTTGAATTCCACTTGTATATCAACACCTCTCCCTGTGGTGATGCTCGTATCTTCTCTCCACATGAAGCAGTTAGGGGTGAGGTTGATAAGCATCCTGGTAGGAGAAAAAGGGGTCTTCTTCGTGTCAAACTGGAAAATGGCGAAGGTTAGTTTCGTATTTTTGACTTGGTAAATAATAGTGAGTTTGCTTTATTATATAAACTGTAGTTATTTATTGGGATTTCAACTACCTTATTACAGGAAATTAACGCTTGTGTTGATTAACATATTTGAAATTTACACGACTTCAGTTGCCACGATTTGAAGGGAATTTTGCCTCCCAATAAAGGAGGGGGTAGAAATTAAGGTGTCTAGTACACATGCCAAAAAAATAATTTTTTCAAAACACGAAGGAAATGTGAGTGATTGTGTGAAATAAAGTGCACAAATAAAATCTATTGCTTGGCTTGGTGAGAATAATCTTGGGTTAATTTCCTATAAGGTACTGAGAAAACTGTTATCTCATGTTTGAGATCACCAATCAGTTCTAACATCTCACTCACTTTATTTTGCAACACTTTCTGCCACTTCTGCCAATAAATAGATGCAAATAATAAGTGTATCATAAAGAAAACAATGCATATTTGCTTGTAGATACGGAATTTCTCTTCTTGTGTGAAACTTGATAACTCGCTTGTTTCCTGCTAACTTGACTGGTCAAGTTAGCACTCTGAGGCAATGAGCAAGTAGTATTCACCAATAAGAAGCTGAATAGAACAAAACGGCTTCCTGTGTTTGTCAGTTGTTTCAATCAGTAAGGTTTTGGTCCGTTAGTTAACTATCTTGCATTTATTCACTTCATTGTCTGTACAAGTGGTGGTTATCTACCTGTAGCTCGTTAAATATTCACAATGATTCAGGAAAAATAATAAAGTAATTTTACTATTTATTGTTGTAGAGGTAGCTGCCATTTAGCAGTAGTTTTCAATGCACTGAACAGGGACGGCAGAGCATAGTTTGTATTGGGAGGGCTAACAAGCAAGCTCTGGAGATGTCCACTTGTAGGGGGTTCTCGGGGGAATTCTCTGCCAAAAAATTTTGAAATCTTGAAGCTCGGAAATGCTCCTTTCTCCTTCCATCAGTTTTCTTTTTTATGTTTTATGGGTTTTTTAATTATTTTTAATTTTTTGTTTATTTTCTTGACAAGCCCCCCCCCCCCCCCCCCAATTCAATTCTGGTCAATTCTGTTCTGTAATAATTTTACTCATACAGCTTGATATGAGGCTCTATTTTCATTTGCCATGGACTCGTACATTATATCTCTATTTATTTCTTAATTTCTGTTTGCAACAAGATTCTTTTTGCCAAAGAAATTCATTTGCATAGTAATTTTGAAATTTTCTTTCAATAGGTACGATACCAGCAATAAATGGTGGCACCACTATCCAAACTTGGGATGGTGTCCTTCAGGGAGAACGCCTCCGCACCATGTCATGTTCAGACAAACTTTGCCGGTGGAATGTAACTGGCATTCAAGGCTCTCTTCTCAGCCACTTTTTGGAGCCAGTTTATCTCCAATCAATTGTTCTTGGCAGCTTGTACCACTATGAACACATGTCCAGAGCTATGTACCAGAGGCTTGGGGATTTGGAGGGTTTGCCACCTCTCTTCAAACAGAACCGCCCTTTAATGAATGGTACATCCACTCCAGAAGCCCGTGTGACAATTAAGTCCCCAGGTATCAGTGTAAACTGGAGCGAAGGCGAAGATGGCTTTGAAGTGGTAAACGCAATGACAGGAATGGTTCAAGGAGATGTACCTGTACCGTCAAGGGTCTGCAAACAGAGTCTCTTCAAACTCTTTATTGGTTTGTGGAAGAAGCTGAAGCCATTGGAACCTGTGCCCTTGTCATACCATGAAGCGAAAAAAGCAGTAACAGACTATCAAAAGGCTAAGCAAATTGTGATGGAAGGATTTAATGGTCAAGGTCTTGGTGCATGGATCAGAAAACCATTTGAACAAGACATGTTTGAACTCACAGACAAAGATAATTAAGAAAGTACCAGCTTTGTTTTTCTAGACATTGATCAAGGGATTGTTTTTTTCATTACAGTGTAATGAGAGAACATTTTACAACCTTGCCATCATTTCTATAAAGCAAACTGCATTTTACTGATGCAATTTCCCCAAGGTGTAATTGCTTAAAAGGCACATTTCCTAGTTGTTTTTTTAACATTTTGGGATACTTTGTCAGCTTGACTCTGCCTAGAAAACACCTAGCATAAAAGTAGAAGAACAAGCAAAACATGTCACAAGCATTGGCCATCCAAAGTAGTATTTTGTGTGCCCGCAAAGTTAGAAACTTTTTTAAAGTTATTGTAGGACAATTGCAGGTACAAGTTTTTCATTCTCAGTGCATGCTTTTCACAAAGATCTAACTCTAAAGCCAGTGGCTCACTTCAATCCAAAGGTTGCTGTTAACTGTGTTTTGTAAATGTTTGAGTTTAGTCAAGCAAATCACTTAGTTTAGCACTTGTAAGACTCAATGACTCTTGACAATGCGTTTATTGCTCTAGAAAAATTTCAGCACCATCAAAATTATATCTTGCCTTTTAAAACCAAGCTGCATAAGTTGGCAGGCATTTGTCTCACAGCCAAGCTAGTGAGAGGAATGGAGCCATTCCTGAGATTAATTACATCTAGCTTTTATTTTTGATAGAGTTTTGCCCTGCAGACCTTTTTTGGCCACATGTCAGGGATAGACTCATGCCTTTACAAGCTCATTCATTAATTTTTGTTCAATGGATGCTTATTTTACAATTTGCACATGAAGGAAAAGTTAAGAGGAAAAGGTGAATAATCATTATGTTTATCTCTTAAGCCGTTTTGGTATTTGATTCACTTGCAGAGTGTTGTTCTAGTTTCTCACTAATTTGATCATAGAGACCTTGAGATTTTAGGAAGAGAATGAGTATGAGATTTAGCGAAAATACTTAGAAAATTTATAACCAGGACAATTAATCTTACTCTTTGTTAGCAATATAGGTTGCTCAGTTGTTCTTATTGCTTAGGGTTTAATAGCAAGTGTACATTTTTTAATTTTAGTAGTGGTATTAGAATGCTCATTTCAGGGAAACTCTTTCGGTTGCCTCTTATGTAAATATTTGGATGTTTTAGCAAAGCTGAGTTAAGATAAAGGTTGTTATTGGAAAAGCATTGTTTGTGTTCTGAACTTTTTTGTGATTTATTCCCAAGTTCCGTAAGATATTGTTTTTCCATTTAATGGAGGGGACAGTTTTCGACTGGTTAACCCCAGTCTCACTCCCAGGGGTTAATGGAGTGGACAGTTTTTTACTGGTTCAATAAGACCTCTTCCTCTGTTCTCCCAAACCATAGTTAACAGAGGGGAGTGAGTTCTGAAGCTCGGCAAACAGAGATGCCAAGATTTAGGTTGGAAAGTCCATGACCGTGCACAATCTTTTGTTTTGCACTTATACACTATGCATGAATTACGTAACCAACACGTTTCCATTGGTTAGTTCCTCAGTGTGGAGTAAACAACTATTGTGTTTTGTGCAAGGTCAAGGCCAAAAAAGAGAACAAAAACATACAAGAAATTTGTCGCGTTTCATAACCATTCCCCTCTAAGGGAAAGTTCATTTAATATGACAAGGGGGGGCTCCAAAAAATTTTAGATACCCGAAGGGGGGGCTCTGAAAAAATTGTTGGGCTAGGAGGGGGGGCTCCGAAAATTTGTGTACTTCAAAACCAACACATGACATACAGATCGGATGGTTTTCAACTCAACAATTTAATGACCTGTGCAACTCAGCTATATCACGTGGTTTACAGATATATGTAGTTTCATTAAACTCTTGTTCATCCCAAAAATGCTTTAGAAAATTTCAAAAATTAGAAATGCTCAAACTTGTTATAACAAAACCAGATTGATTCAACAAGATTTCAAAATCTGCTAACGGGAACTATAAAAACGATGACTGAAGTCACTCACTCTGTAACAAGAAATGTTACTGTTTGTTTCTCACTGGATGTCAGATCGAGTGTACACACTTGCTACTTCGCAGGCAATCTGGGACAATAAATACTCGAGAACTCAACAGGGATCTCAAGTCTGTCATAGTATAAACCATTGAAGACAATAACGGTAAATAAATATATTTAATACAGTCTAGCGATCTTTTTTCAGGGAAGCAAAGGAATTGAAGGAGGAAGGGGGGCTCTGAAAATTACTACTACCAAGTTGGGGGGGGGGGGGCTCCTAAAATATTGAACCGCTAGCAAGGGGGCCTGCTAAAATTTCAAGCTTCGAGTTTCAATATCTTCATCCCCAACTTGTCATATTAAATGAACTTTCCCCAACTATGCACAAACCCATTAACTATTGAAGCTTATTAAGGGCAAACCAGCTCTCTTGAATTCCCTTTTACTATATGACAAGGACACCCAAAACGAATTGTGAAAAGATTTTTATTTTTCTGTGCCATGGTGACTTAATATCTCACAAAAGTACAATACTTATTTGGATAAATACGTATCCAGTTATAAATAAATAAATAAATTTGGTCGATCATCTAAGATTGCTAGATGAAACAACTGTTATTATTTGGAAAACCAACTGACAAATTTGGCAATTATAGCCCTCTCGCATGCTGACATAAATTATTAACTTTCAAGAAATAATGAATTGCCAATATTGTCTATTCTGAAGAAGAAAGCATTATGACTTAAGTCATCATGCAAATGAAACTGAATCTGTAATCTTATGACTTGAATGTCCATTATCAACAGAATGAAGCAAAAGGCCGTTTCAATGTTTCAGAACGTCGTTCCACGTTATCACTAGGGAGCTTACGAAACGACGACGCCGACGGCAACGACGACGCTACAAAACAATAGGTTTAGTGAGCAAAAACAATGGCTCTGCACGCTCTGCACGTGCGTTTTACATTTTGGTACATTTCTTTGCCGTCATCTCCTAAATGACGACGTGAAATGACCAAATTCAAGGTTCTGTGGAGGACGTTAGCACATGACGAGGAATTTTCAGTTCTCTCTCTACGCTTCCAACCCACTCATACCAGTTTAATTCCTCACCAGTTACTACACATTTTTAACGCGAAACGACATGAAATAGTTTCGCAGTGATATAAATAACGCGAACTCGTATTTTTAAATGAAGTCCTCGTAGCCGTCGTCGTCTCGTTTCGTAAGCTCCCTACTGCCATGTCGGCCACGTGGTTCAAATTCGCTTTCGCTTTTTGAAAATGGGATTCCTAACGATTTTTTTTAAGTAGAAAAAAAACTACCTCACAAAAATAATTTCAGGGTCTACGAATTTCCAAAATAGCCTTATTTCTTTTGAGATATTAAGATTCTTTGTGGTGACTTCAGAAGGCAGCACTTCTCATCTTCGCCACTTTTTCTAGGATGGACACGTGACTAGCAAAAAGCGGAATATTTCCGCTAACTCGCTGCCACCGCACTGCAGCTGCGTCATCTCCAGCCTGTTGAGGAACACAAGCAAGTTGAAGCAAATTGAAGTTCATCCTTGTTTAGCAGAAAACAGTAAAGCACAATGCGTGGTTTTGTTGTCTTGGTAACAGGTGTATGCAGCCTGAATACTCAACTAATTCGGGTAAGCTCAAGGGTGAAATGTTTTACGCCAAGTGAAATCAGGAGCACGGATAAAGAGAAGACGGATAAGGGAGAAGATGAGAGGGAAATTGACGTGAGAGAAAGTAAGAAATATGGGTAGTTTCAAGTAAAACGAATAAAATTCGTTTCTTTCAAACTAAAAAACAACCATTTTTATGCTTATTGTTTGTTTGTTTGTTTGTTGTTTGCACCGCGCACAAGTGGCTCAGTTGGTTGAGCACCGAGCTTCCATGCGGGAGGTCGTGAGTTCGACTCAAGTCAAGTCAAGTCTTTAAATAACTGAGGAGAAAGTGCTGCCTTTGTAATTACATCCACAAATGGTTAGACTTTCAAGTCTTCTCGGATAAGGACTTTAAACTGTAGGCCCCGTCTCACAAATATCTTCCATGTTCATTTAGTTCCATGTGGGACGTTAAAGAACTCACAAACTATTCGTGAAGAGTAGGGGATGAAGTTCCCGGTGTTGTGGCTATCCTCTGTAAGTATATGGGTGGGTGGGTATAGCATCAGCTGAATGGCTGCCAAACTTCAACCCGCTCAAAGAAATAAATAACAAACAACAAACAAACAAACAAATGCCTGCACCAGCTTATCAACGCGTTGTTTTTTTTCAAGGTTCTTTCTTACCAAAAGTGGTAGGCTGGACCGGAAACATGTTTCAGTCCCCACGAACGCCGCACTTTGTCACACGCGTGCGTTATTCTTGTTTTTAAGCTTTATCTTATATCAGATAAACGTTTTTGTTTTCTAACCGACCTGTAACTTAAATTCACTGAAAACCTCTCCTGTGTCATCATGAAAATTCACTGCCACAGTCTCCATCCAAGCGTTATCAGTGTTCCTCGGATCATCCACGTAGCCTTTGTAGACCTCGAAGAGATTTATACAACATACTGGTATAAGTCATCATAACCTACCCTAATCACCCTATCCCATCACACATTTATCCGCCAAATCAGTACAGTCCTAACAGCCAAATTCAACTGCGAAGATCGTGCCAGTTGTGAACATTAAGACGCCGATATAGGGATTTAGCCATTCAAATCCTAATACGAAAACAATAAGTCTAAGTATTGTACTGCAAGGTCGATACGACGTATTACTGGTATTTGACAAATAATATTAAGGCTGGCCAAAGCAGCGTCCTTCAAGTTGCCAGAAGTGTCGTTATTGAGATCTAGTGCATTGTATCAGCACCTTTCCTAGATCTTTAATTCTAATTGGTACTTAGGAATTTGTTTCCGTCATTCACGCTGATTAGATTAGATCTGTCTCGAGATTCAACTTATGACTTGTTTTCAGTCAAGATACCTGTATAAATTCGAGGCAAGTACGGCTTTTGTTCGCTACTGAATAGTACAAAAATACATCGACTAAGTCCTACGAGGTCTGCACCCAACACGACCACAGCTCTTCACTCTTTTGTCACTGTGCGATATCTACCTCGACTCCGTTCTTGAAGAGTTTGTCGACAAGTCTGCTGATTTTATCCCTTTCTACTTCACTAACATTTAGCTTTGCCATTGCTTCCTCGCCAAACTCAGCCTTCAAAGCCTGCGTGACAACTTGGCCGGGTTCAACCATACCCTTGACAAACATATAAAGCATTGTAAAACAAGGAAGAGAAAACGGTAAAATTATAGGTACAAGAACAGCTGTTTATCGAAAGCCACAAATAATAGTAGCTATCATGCACAAAAGTCAATTTTGAATACGAAGAGAATATATTTCTAAAAAAAGATAGTTTCTTTGCGATGATTTTACGAAAAGAATAGGGAAAAGGAAATGCAAGATTTTAAGATCAAAATCGTATTCTATTTCAAGAAGCAAAAGACTTTCGACAACCGAAATGGGCCAGAAAAGTTTCCGACTTTTCGAAAAACTCGTCTGGAAGTGGCAGTATCTGACACTCCAAACCTTTTAGCCTGATCACATTATGGACGCGTGCGCAATGGAAAACAACGAACGCAAACACTTGATTCGGAAATGTTTGTGTGAGCGCGAGTGCAAAAGCAAGAGAGAGCCATTTACGCACGCGCACCCTGTTAACTTAATGCACAGGCGTCCTTCTACTTCCCATCCCGTCTCAGTGGGTAATTATGGACTTTAAAACGTAATGGGCCAGTTATTTAAACAAAGTCTAACTTAGACCGCGGCTTAAGACAATCAGTGGACCTCCAAATATGTTTATAAGCGGTAAATTTTAAGTAGATAAATTGCTGTCTAGTCTGGAATCCAAGCCTTCTTGTTATCATCAGCAGCAGACAATATTTAGATATGATTGTTGGCAATATTGAAAATGGCTTAGAACGCGGTTTTGTTAAACATTGGCTAAACTATATTTTAATAATCGACCCAATGTTTTTTAATGGTCTCACCCCTGGTATGGCCCATTGGCTGTTATCCTTGCGCTGTATGGCAACAAATTCAAGAACTTTCTTGCCTTCATCCAACATTATCCCTGCACTGGTTCGCTTCCACCTGGAATGCAAACACGACTCTGTGGTTCAAGGATAAGTCAGTCATCATGGAAAATGGATATCTGGATCTTCATGCAGGAAATATAACAAGAGGGAAACACAGGAAACACCGGAATATGGCGCTACTTGATTTGATTTGTTCTCATTTGAATTAATTTGTAGTCTCCCTAATTAGCAGAGCACTCGAGCTCGGCTAAATAACCTCTAGACTTTAAGTTATTATTATCATCATCATCATCATCATCATCATAAATTGTTATTGGTAAATTCAGAAAAGAGCAACGAAATTTATTCTTAAGACCGAGGATTCTTATGACACTCGCTTAAGGAAAATAAACTTGCTGTCACTTGAACATAGGAGATTACTAGCAGATGTTACTTTCTTGTATAAACCACTCAATGGCATCACCAATAATAATTCGCCCTATGTTGACTTTTATACTGATGCTGGCCACTATTCTTTTAGACATTATGATACTCTATCCTTAAAGAAGAAGTACGCAACGCAAGAACTTATCTATTAAACCACAGCTACTTCCATCGGGTTGTCGACTCCTGGAACACCTTGCGGTTAATGGATACTCGTAACGCAGCTAATGTCATGTTACTCAAAACAAGAGTAAAGAGGTTTTTAAGGGAGAATTAGATTTAATAACACTGTATTTTTAACTCTTTATTTAATTTTTAACAACATTATATTTTGGTGATCCGTTCCTAGATGGGGTCCTGGATTCTTTTATGGATCATCCATATGGCATATACCCTATTTTTGCTTTGAATTCTTACATTTATCTCTATACATAGTATTCGTCATCTTATCTTGTACTTAGTTATGGCCATTAAATTGTAACAAATAAATAAATAAAGCAAGGAATCGTTGATATACAAACCTGCACAGAAGAAATGAAAAAAAGACAAGCGTCCTAGGCAATATCATTGCG
>NC_090876.1:3728078-3750578 GCF_036669935.1 Montipora foliosa
TGGAAACAAAAGAACACTAAAATGGCGGCCATTTTGGAATAAGGCGTATAAACTGCTGCAATCTATCCTGACTTAAAAATAACGCTAACCTTTACCCAGGCTAACCTTGTTGTTAGAAATCAGAATTATACTAGGGCCGCGAAGCGGCCTGAAGTTAATTCAAATTATATGAACAGATGAAGTGAGAAATATTTGTTGTCTCATATATTTTGAATGGAGTCTGTGAAATATAATAGGTAGGGCATGCTTAGACGTGAAGGGACACTTCGTGTTAGATATCAAAATTGGGCTTGCATCTCAGTTAATTACATTTTAATTACATTTTTGGACTCAAGTGCTCTTCTCCTTGCATAGCACCAGACCAGATGTCAACAAAGAACTTGTGCCGATACAATTCCCAGTCCTTCAAACGTTTGTTTGTTTGTTCTCCAATTAATAATTCACGTTTCGCCATCCAAGACATCACTTGAAAAAACAGTATACTGTAAGATTGCTTGGGAAAAAGTAACCCGCATTTAGAGTACATAGGGTGCTTACAATTTGTTGTAAAATTCGGGTGGGGTGGTACATACGGTGCTTCAGCACCATTTATTGTAAAATTCCGGTTGGACAGTTCCATAACGGGAAGCAATTTTCCAAGTATACCGTCCAACCAGACGAAATCGTATTAACCATTATAAAGTACCATTACAAAGTACCATTTCGCACGAAATAGGGCCTAGAAACGGAAGAATCAGTATAATGGCAAAGGAATATCCGAAAATTTTGTTCCGAGCGGAAAATCCGTTTGAAAAATGTGATTTTTTCAGGAAAATGATCGTTCCATTTAACATTTAACTGAGACTTCCGGAATTTTTGGCTGAATAGTAAAGCACCCATAATGTCCACGCTGCCTAATTTCAGTTTCAGTCACATGACTTTATATGAGTTGTGATCGCCATTTTTGGAACATTTTTTTGCCGAGGAACTCACTCATAGAACTGCCAGCTGGCGGGTTTCCACAGCGACACAGCTGCCAAATCCAACGCACAAACAACAGGATATGTGAAATGAAGATTAATGGCGGGAAAAACAAAGGTCTCCCGTGATACTCTGCAATTAGCTCATAGCGCTGGAATTTCCAAACTTTATCCGAGTCTTCTTGAACTCGTTCAAAGGTGTAACTGCAAAGGAAGAGGACAAAATACGACTTTGACTAAATTGAAACAAATAGCCGCAAAACGGCTTTCCTTGTCCTAGACTGCTAGCGGTCCCATCTCAGTCAGCCGAGCCGCTCTCGGCTCTCGAGCCGCTCTCCATCTCAGTCAGCCGACCCGCTCTCTCTCTCTCTACACCGAAGGGAGAATGCGATCTATCCCCATTCTTCATGTGATATGAGCCCAGTTAAACGGGCTGGCCCGGTTTAAGAGATCGCGCCTTGCCTCAAAATCCTTTGTAAAAATGTCTATGTGTTCATATGAGAGGGCGACCTGGCTGGGTTCTCTAGATCACAGTTTTTCCAACTGGCATCTCGGTAAGCGGACTGAAATTTTTGCCATACAGTAAACAACCGCATATAGGAACACTTTTTCCAGGTTTAAGGCTGATCGTGTTCTTATTTGAGGGGTGCTTAGTGAGAAATCAGCCGGAAAGTGTTCTCAAAATGTTCTTAAAATTGGTTTCAGAAATACTTCAAATTATATATTACTTGAGGTTTAATACTGTTTTGTAATAGGTTTTATAGTTTGTTATGGTCCTGAACACCACAGTACTTTGATGTAAGTTACTGTGCTGTATTGTTTCCTTATCCTATACCCTTTTCCCCTTTATATTAAGAACATGTCTTATTTATCAACTTGAATTTGTTCTTATTTATATGATGCTTTATTGGCCAAATTTCAGCCCGATGTTCTTAATCCACTTGTTCTTATATGCGGGTACTTACTTCTCCTTTCTTCGATAACGAAGCTCGGAATAGTTTCATTTGATAGTTAATGTGAAAGTCAAAAGAAATTTGAAGTTGCAGACTTTTAAACTCGTGTTTTGCATGTATAATAAGCTGCGTTTACACGCTGCAATTTTACGCTCCAACCCTCTGAGGTCCAATCGCTCAGTCTTGAACGTGAATGATGGCGGACTAAAGATTTTCTTAAACACTTTAAAATAAAGACAATATCAGCAAGTAGAATGAGAATTATAATCACCTGAAAATTGCGATAAGGAGATTAAGAAGAAGAATATTTGTGAACAACATGTAACCCGCCAGCAAGGCTTGTGATAGCCACCGTGCTGTGGGATGAACTTCACCATATTCGTCTGGCTTTTGACCTAAAGAAAGGAAATCAGTAAGCGTTACCGCGATAGAAAAATATTTTCCTTTTTCTCCATATTTAGACAGAGCTTGTCTATCATTGTACCTGCAAGATTTTGAGCCTTCGTTTCGGGCAGAAGATTGTTATTTCAAGTTGAACGATCCTCCCTTACTAACTTTCAAATCCTGAGATAGTGAGGTCGAAGGAAAAAAAATTGGCCTCAAACTCTCAATCCTCGAAGAATGAAATGTGTATACACCAGACTGATGTAGCTTACAGCACTGGAGTTTCACGCTCTCAGACTATTGAACTCTTATCTTGCTTAGTTAATATGCTGCACTCTTAAATCGAGCGAATACTTTACGTCATTCCGTCTTCAATCTAAGTCTCTAAGGTCCCTGGGTCAGTTTTGAACTTGAGTAATGACGTGCCATAAAATCAAAAAGCCAAAACTCTTGATCGAAATTAAAGCTCAAAATTTGGGTGAGGAAGTAGCTATTACAACGGCTCCCATGATTGGTCCACAAAACAATTGGCACAAAAAGTGTACACTACGAAAACAATGAAGCCTAATCCTAAACACAAAGAAGTTGTATCCTTTACCGGTCCACGGAAATTAGAGGCTGTTAAAACCTACATGGTATCTGCAACTTTTTCCAGTAGGGTTTTAAAGGCCCACATTCGCCCAAAAGTCATTGCGTACCGTGACTGAATTTCTTGTAACACGAAATTACCTTAATATCTGACATGTTGTTTCCCGCGTGATTCGCCTGAGTGCCTTTAGCCAATCACATCACGTATTTGGACAAGTCGTCATTTGAAAAAACAAAAACAAACGACCGCAATGACTTTTGGGCGAAGGTTAGCCTTTAAAAAAAATTCAAAATTTGAAAAAAAAGAAAAGTGAATTTATGATCATGAGTGGTGGTACTTAAATACAGGTTAACGCCATAACCAGAGGAAAAGAAAAATGAAATCACGTAACAAATTCAACATAGTAAGGCCCGTTACCTGATATCTCCTCAAGAAACAGCTCTCCGTACATCTGCCAGTAAGGTATATCAACAATTCCGCGCAGAACCTCTCCAAAGCTCTTAGCAAATTTCCCAGGGCCTGGGAACGACACTGCCTGCAGTGCGATTCCGTAAGCGATGACGAAAACAAGCAGAATGATCACAAACTGTTTTAGATCTTCAAGCTAAAAATGAAAAAAAAAAAACTAATAAACGTGAGGACGCAGTATAAAAGGGGGCACTTAACACACTGCCTTTGTTCGAATTCATTCAAGCACGAATGATTACTTATCCAAGATGGTGATCAACAAACAGCAGCACAGAGACGGAAGCACGAAAAGATATTTCCAGCGCGAAAAAAAAAGGGACTGGGGATGAAAATAAAGGACGACAGATAACATTTTATGACATATTACGGACACATTGCCATAAGGGGCTTTTTTTATTGAACAAACTATCACAGAGTTCTCGGTTGTGTCCACGGTTGATTGATAAATCATTTGCATGTTGCCTAAGGCACCACGCCTTTTACCGAGATGCATTGTAACCTCACTGAATAGGTCATTTACAATGGTGTGCTACGTGCGAAAACTCCGCACTGGGCTGTGAATGGAGTTGAGGCTACCTACTCAGTGGCTTGCATCTCAGGCTAAAAGAAAACTGCGCACCGCTTGTTAGTTTTGCGGCCGCGGAAACGCGTAAAAGAGAGTAGAACGCCTTCCAAACTATTTTGTGGTTTTCCAAAGTTGTTTTTTTTATTGTTTTTATGTATATGTTGACTGAATAAATTATAAATTTGAAGGAATTTAGCAATTCTTGCGGACGACTGGTGAATTCAGAGAAAAAGAGCAAGAACCTTAGTTTGTGGATAACAGTGCAGTAAAATAATAATTAAGATGGACTACCAAGAGCCACTCGTCCTATTATTCATTATATTCCTTGCAAAACTTTAAAAGTGATTGGTGCAGCAGAAATTCTGCAGCCATCCTCAACTGGTGCCGCAGAAATTCTGCGGCTATAAAATTCTGAGGCCATCTTTAACTGGTGCTGCAGAAATTCTGAGGCCATCTCTGACTGGTGCCACAGAAATTCTGAGGCCATCTCTGACTGCTGCTGCAGAAATTCTGAGGCCATCTTTAACTGGTGCCGCAGAAATACTTGACTGGCGCTGCAAAAATTCGGCAGCAATCTCTGACTGGTGCCGCAGAAATTCTGCGGCTATAAAATTCTGAGGCCATCTTTAACTGCTGCTGCAGAAATTCTGAGGCCATCTTTAACTGGTGCCGCAGAAATACTGCGGCCATCCTTGACTGGCACCGCAGAAATTCGGCAGCCATCTCTGACTGGTGCCACAGAAATTCTGCGGCTAGAAAATTCTGAGGCCATCCTTAACTGGTGCCGCAGAAATACTGCGGCCATCCTTGACTGGTGCTGCAGAAATTCTGAAGCCATCTCTGACTGGTGCCGCAGAAATTCTGAGGCCATCTTTAACTGGTGCCGCAGAAATTTTGCGGCCATCCTTGACTGGTGCTGCATACATTCTGAGGCCATCTGACTGGTGCCGCAGAAATTCTGCGGACATCCTTGACTGGTGCCGCAAACTAACTACATGTGCGGAGAGTAAGTCAACCCCCTGACCCCCACTATGAAAGAACAGCTTTGGTGTACAAACCACTATTTGTCTACTAAATAATAACTTTTAATTCATATGTATATACAGTTTACAGAAAATAGCAGAAACTCTCTCATGGAGGCAAATTGTATTTCATTTCAAAAGGCAAAGTGTTTTGATAATTCCGTTTTGTACTACATACAAATGCAATGACTAAGGTGGTTAGTGGAACTTTTTAACCCATTGATGATTAAAATCATCTGGACAGAGTAAAATACAAGTCTGGCCGGTTTCTACGTCAAAGGGTTAATTAATTCACTGGGTTTTCAAAAATGAAATCCAAATCCTGGTTACTCGCACTCTCTAAGAGCAGCATACCTATTTTTAAGAAATGTTTTAGTAGATGGCATTAGTCTGCTATCTTCTGTTAGGTGAAAATCACAGCAAACAATACACGATTTCGGCAAGTCCTCAAGCCAAGGCTCTGTTCTCCTTCGCGGAAGATGTTGGGGTGACCATTTTCCACCATATGACCCTTTCCAGTAATGAATCTGAAAATGTATTTCCCCAACAGATAATACTTTTCCAAGTACTGGCATCTTATCATAATTTTCCAAAAATACAGCCACAAAACAACCAGGATGCAAGTTTTCAAGAAAGTTGTCAGTCACTTCCACAGGATCTTGTCTTTGCCGTGGATTTCTATAGCGGCCAGTGTAGATCTACAGTAAAGAATCAAATGCTAATTAAAGTTGAAATCAAAAACCAAAAACTGACAAATAAATTAATACATTTAAATTAAACAGTTTGATAAGGGACTATTCCATGGAAAGACTGAGTTTATCGTTTTCCTTGAATTTTTGGATCCTATAACTGCGAGGAAACAAAGCGCGGCCGCGCAATAAATTCGCATAAACATGTAAACATCACTGAAATCAACAAGTTCATGGTTACACGAGACATTACAAGTTGCCTCGACAAAATAACCACAAACTCAGTTTCCACGAATGAAGCTCACCAAATTTACCCCAAGAAAAAAGTAGAAGATAAGAAAGAAAAGTAATATGCTTTGCCAAAGCGATGGCGGTTGTTTCTGCTCCGAAAGAACAGCGGAAACAAGAGACCTGGCATTGTGGAACATTCTTAATTACAAAATTCTGCACATTCTCTGACTGTCGGATGCGTGCTTTTAATTGCCTAGATAACAATAGACTGAAAAACGTGTCCAATGAAGACAATTCTGTTTCAACGTGGCTCAGTTTATTTTAATGGAAAGTATATCAAAATACCTTTTCTCAATTGGATGACTGAATCACGCAACACAATCTTCCGGCCATTTGAAGTGTTTGTGTGCGCGAACTTTTAACAAAGACTCGGAAAAAAAACTTGGAAGACTTTAAAGAAATCGATTGAAAGCGGGACCTTTAGGAGCATTAGTAATGGTAAAATAACAGCAAAGTCATATAGCCCTTCCGTAGGAAAAATAACTGCATAATCAAAGCATCTCTTTCTTTCAATGATTTAAGTGATCATAATGTCAAGTCAAAGTCTAGATTTTGTCGATTTTAATTTAATGACCGACAGTTCGCTTTTTGTCGGTTTGTCTTACTTTCCCAAAATATCTTTCAAGACCAAGCCACGTTTGGACCTTTAAAAGCACCAAGGGGCCAGTTCAATAGATCGTTCCCACTGTCACGCAACAAAAAAAAAATCGGAACGGTTTGATGAAATACGCCAAAAACTTGGAATGTTGTAGGAGACACATTTATAAAGTACTTCACCAATTCTCAGGTGTGTGCAGTACATCGTTTCTGAGTTATTTGTCGAAGCGTTTCACGCAACTTTAATGAGTTTTGTACCGAGCCGCCACGTTGGTAATATGGCGGCAAGAAATCCACATGAATATCTGGAATTCATTTAGCGATAAAAGCGCTTACTTTTCGCTCATGAGACAAAATACATGTGTATGACCTAATGTTCTTGAAACGCTCAGACTCTCGAGATTCATAGGCATTTTTCAACCAAATAACTTTATATCATGTCACGCAAGGTGACCATTCGGAAATTAAAAATGCTGTCAGGAACTCGAAACTTGAAAAAAGACTTACTTCTAGGTCATATTCAACCTCCCAAAGATAAAATTTCAAACACATTGCGGTTTTGATTTTAGAATTTGATGACGTCTCTGTGAAAACCACCTATTCCCTTGAGGATAACAATCACTTAGAAAATTCAAAAGACTCGCTGGTGGAGCTTGATTTGGGTGAAAAAGAACACAAAGATGGTCGGAATATCTATCTCACGCGAAAAGTCAGAATAATTCTTGAGATACTTTTAAGATGTCCGTTTAAGAATATTGCTTAACACCGTTTCTTCATTTCAGCTTTTCGTTTTTTCCTCGGCCGCAGGCGTTTGATGCTTTTGTAAATTCGGATAAATTTGGACTTTGGCCAACCGTTTAATTAAACACTACAGTCATCCGTATAAACGATAATAAGAATCTTTTCGATTTTTGTTTCTAAGAGTTTTTTTTTGCGGTTAAAAGAAAAATCTTTAGTGTACGTTTTCCCATTCCCGGTCACATGTAATGGCAAACGAAAAAAACAAATAAGAAAAAAAATTACGATAAATGCATTCTTGTGGACTCACCTCTTGAATTTGCCGAGTCTCTCTGTCTCGCAACTCTAACAAGTCAGGAGAGATTTGGGCTGCAGGAGGGGCTGGTGCTGTCCGAGCTGATTGTCTTAATTTGTCGATTGGCCAACAGTAACTGTCAGGAACACACGTAAGTTCATCCAGATGACTGAACCACCCTTCCCATACATCAGCTGCTTCTTTTGGCATGTTCTGGTGATACCTGGGAATGTCGCGTCTCAGGGCCTCAATGTCCATCTTTACTAGTGAGGGAGTGACAAGCTTGGGCTTTCCAATAGGTAAAGACTGAACACACATACACACACAAAAAAAAAAGATCCCTTAAGTCAACAAGTCTAACAATTTGAGTCCACACAAAGATGTCTTTGCACCTAAGCACAAAAGAAGGTTAACTTTACATTGGTGGTCTAATTTCTAATCTTCCTATCAGTTGTTGGATTACTGCAATTTTGATATAATGATGTGTACATGTTAAGCCTTCTCAATATTGATGTGTTTATCAACTAAAATTAACTGGTTAAACCAATGCATTTTGCATACGATCTGACACAATTCATATCATCATGATGATAGTTGACCATACATGTAATCTATTTTGACAGTTTAAAATGATACAAATTTACCTTCAAGATAATAACTGGCCCCTGCCACTCTTCATGGCTCCAGTTCCTATAAAACATCTCAGCTTTCCCAGCGTCATTGCACTCGAACTTGAAACATTTTGGTACTGTATGTGCATGCAATTCCTCCGCATACTCCTCAACCCATGATCGTATATCATACACAACTTGCAGCTTATATGGCTTTGGAGAGGGATTACTCATACATGATGACAGTGCTCTAAGCAAGTCTAAAAAAACACAAAAATTATTATTTCCTGAATTAACCAACTCTACAATTTTGTCCCATTCCTATAAAATAAATTTGAAATATACTAAATATATCTAGAATACAAGAAAGGTCACCGCTATATAGTAGGCCTAGTTGTCTCCCCTATACATCCCACTTGTTGAAAGATGTTAAAAAAGTTAGATGAAAATTAAGGTTAAAAGACAACGGAGGTATCGATAATAGCCATTGCTTTCATTACCTTCAACATCATACAACTTAATACAAATCAAAACCAAGTATGAAAGAGAATAAAATTCAGTTCCCATTCGCTATTGCCAAACCGTGAAATTCGAAAAAGGAATTTTTTTTTTTCGGGGGGGGGGGGGGGGGGGAAAGAATTTTAACACCAAATTTGTTAGCTAATTTGTTTCAATTCCTTCATTTTTCCTCCGAGACGTCCAATAACCATTGGAATGACTTTAACAGTATATCCTTCTTGTTATTATTATTATTATTATTATTATTATTATTATTATTATTATTATTAAATTATTACTATTACCGGTATTATTATTATTATTATTATTATTATTATTATTATTATTATTATTATTATTATTATTATTATTATTATTATTATCACCATCATCCTGGGGATGCTTACTATCAACAAGGTGAAGAGACTGGCATTAAAGTAGAGTAAAAATAAAATATGACAAGAGTTTTTCACCTTCAATGACATATACATCACACTTGTCCAAAAACTTTGAGAACACTCCAAAGAATGCATCTATATCTTCATGCGTGTGTCCAACAGGGAGGAAATTTACTCTTATCTAGGAAAAAAGGCAAAGGAAAACAATAATAATTTTTGCTACGTGGTATTTGCTTGAGAACCTGATCGTCATTTGACAGAGTTGTAATCTTAATACTAATTACCGGTACATGTAATAGTTAAACTGCTATGAATCTTTGGGAACGAGCCCCTGATATTGACATCTACTGTCTCATAATCAATTTGCTTCAGACGCTTTCTCTGCAGCAATTTGCTTTAGGATAAGTCACTCAATATTTCATATTATGCACTTGGAACTTGTATTGATGAATTTTGTTAAAATGAATGTGCTGTATTCAATTCACAGGGTTCATACAGGTCATGGAAAATCTGGAAAGTCATCAAATTTACGAATTTCTTTTTCCAGGCCTGGAAAGTCATCGAAAATTATAAAACATCCCGTAAATTAATCATTGCAGTGTCAAAGCAAGGATAAATGGAATAAAGACGAGTTTCTATCAAGCAATCATATTGTCAGTTTCAGTGTGAGTTGGGCAGAAAGAGATTGTTAATTTATTCAAATTTGATCTGAGTAATATCCTAAAATATAAGGCTGCTACTTCTTGATTTACACTGGCTTCCAGTTAAGGAGCGCACCCAGTACAAGGTTCTCTTATTTATTTTTAAGAGTTACATGGCATTGCGCCAGACTATATTACCAATCTAGTTCAGTTACAATCTGGGTCCAAGTATACCTTGCAACCTACCAATAGTTGTCTCCTTGTCCCATTCAAACATATAACTAAGAAGACAATGGGCGATCGATCATTCACAGTGGCTGCACCTTCACTCTGGAACTCATTAACACCTGAGCTATGCACAGTCAATGGACCTTAACTCGTTTAAAAGTCATGGAATTTGAACTCCTTAAAAAAGTGCAAACCCTAATTCAAAGTGAAATAACTGACTGAAACTACTACTTGTACAAACCTTCTCAAAAATCTGTTCCTCAACGAGAAGTGCAAGCAGGGCAAACATGTACCGGTTTTTGTTCTCTCGAACACAGTTGTCAAATTGGAGATATAAGACGGGAGGCAGTAAGTAATTATTTGTCCAGTATACCAGCACATCCAGAAGCACAGTCATTGTTAGGTTGGCATCATGTGGGAACTGGTAATAGTCAAATGATCCATAAACTTCTTTGCCATATGATGACTGGCCACTGTGTACAATAGAACCAACAAGATGGGTGCCAACTGTGGTGAGGGCAGACATGGCCTTGCTAATTCTTCTCAGCTTTGGTATATTGGTGGTATGTTGATCCATGCCATCTGCAATGCTAGCCATGTAACGTTCTGGGTATTTTCTTGCTTTGTACCTATGAAGGTAGTAAGCTCTTCTTTCTTGCCTAATATAAAACCAAGTTAATAACATTAGTTCCACACTAAGAGACCCTCCTATTAATGCCAAAAACAAGTCAAGAGTTCATTATTTTTTTAGAATACCTATTGATTAGTGTTATCAGCAGCAAGGTTACTTCCAGTCTTTTGTCTGTCTTTGAGTGTGCTAATTAATGTACTCAATTTACTAAGCCTATCAATCATTTGACATCTACATCTTCCTCCTACAATTTGATTGTGGCTGCTTATTTGATAATAAAAATTTGTGTCTGATACCTTCAGCAGCTTCAAATGCAAAAAATGACCCAAGGCCACTTAATAGAAAAATCATACATGAGAGTATAATTATACCAAACCAGTTCAAGATGAAGCTTCAACAAACGATCAATTTCTGCTCTTCTTGCTTTGTCCATAGTTCTCTCTTTCTCTTGTTTATATTTTGTACAATCTGTACATTTAGTGAAACGGTTTTCCTGTGAAAGATAATAAAGAACAATATTTCTTTAAAGATTAATACCCCTATATGATCTACAAAAAAGTCCAAGCAGAAATGATGTAAATCATTATTAATAATAATAATTATGGAATCCCATACATACTCAGCTAAGTCAAAACAGTTGTATTCAGTGCTGGGAACCATTATTATAACAATTTATTTA
Organism: Montipora foliosa; assembly: GCF_036669935.1. Lineage (NCBI taxonomy): Eukaryota > Metazoa > Cnidaria > Anthozoa > Scleractinia > Acroporidae > Montipora > Montipora foliosa. The sequence continues at coordinate 3,739,315 of NC_090876.1, forward strand.
TTCAGTTATTTTTGATACTGCGTGGAGAGGATATGTGGTTAGATTATTGAAAATTTGCATTTTTTATTTTTGTTATTACCAAACTCTAACTCCAAAATGTAACCGAAGAATCTGCATGTGCTGTGACGTCTACCTCTCTAAAATTGTAATTTCCTCACCTGGTGTAAGTAATGTAGTATTAAATAATAATAATAATAATAATTTTATTGCTTATAGCGCGCAAATTAACATTCGAATATGATCAAATGCGCGTTACATCAAGATACCTGAAAACTATAAACACAATGCTATAAGAAAACTATATACATCATATAAAAGCTAAAATACCTCATAAAAACTAATTACACCGTCTTAAAAGAAGTATTGATTGATTGCAATAGGGGTAGCATTGTAACTAATGTAAGTACTGTTGGTATTGTAATAATATTATTGTAAGTGTTGTAAACTAAATAAATAAAGTAAATAAAATTTAAAGAAAGAAACGAAGTGCTTTAATAACCTCTACACTTCAAATTTCCAGAAAGTTTCGACACAGTTCAGAAGAAGGTTGTCACACTCATACAGGGTTGAAATAGACTACAATGAAAAGTGAGACTCTGGTGTGATGGTTGCTGTGTAACTTTATAACTCTTCGAGACTACTTGGCTACTAGGCCTTTGCAAATATGATGATATAATAATATTAATTAATAATAGTAATTATTCTTATGTATACCAGTACAGTGTCTTTTTGCATACCTTTGGTATGAGAACATGAGTGAAATGTTTTTCCCAAATATTGTAGAAGTGGGAAAGGCAAACAGTTGGCAGATTCAATGCAGTGTTCTCCTCCAACATCTTCCTATATATGTCACTCCTACTGAAACATGATGGCAGGTGAATGCATCCTTTGTCAGGCTGATGGTCACCAATGGAATTAACAAAGAACTGAAGCCAAGAAATACATTCTGCAGTCTTAGCCATAACAGTGTTCTTCCCTTTGTTCCCATGTTCCAAAACTAAGACACCGTCCTTGAACTTGTTCAGAATTCTACGAAACGTTTCTTTATTCATGTTGTGAGATAGAAGCCATGCTCCTTTGCATACACTCTTCCCCCTTATGAAGAATTCAGTTTCATATTCTCCAATGTCATTAACATGGCTGTGATTATGCAAGAACTCCAACACAAAGTTCCTCTTACAAGTCTGTCTTCTTTCATTGAACTGAACTTCAGCATGCTGAATATCATCAACAGACAACTTCCTCATGCACCTCTTTTGGCAGCAATTAATGCTCAGAATCCATAAAACATCTTCATCTCTTCTCACAGTTATATCTAGAAGGAGGATAGCAAGATGAAAGATACCAATCTGTTGGGTAGTGAAAGATCCAAATAACCTGGTTCTGATTGGCTACAACCACAGCACCACACCATTCCAAGCATGTATAGCTACCATATGTGTTTTAATCTGCTTAATAAGCAAATCAGAAGTGACTTGTCCTCGTGGGAAGGACATGTACTTTTGACCAGATAAACTTGAATATTATTGCTCGAGTCAGAGAGACAAAAAAAGCTTTTAAAAAGTGGTTCAATTTAAAAAAAAACTGATTTTTTTTATATTGTGTTAATATTGTGGTAGTACTGGAAATACAATGTAGCTTAAATACTTATAATAAGCATTTCAAAATACAAGTCGATTCCAGCAGTATTAATTGCTTGTACTGAAATTACATTCATCAATTTTATTGCTCACAAGTTCAGCCAAGTTACATCAATTTATTTGAGATCAATGAACAATTTCATAGTTCCAGTTTCCACTGTTATGATTCTGCAAAATTCAGCCAGTTGTAAATTACTTTTGAGAATAATTCTCATTATACCAGGTGTCAAAAGGAGAACCCATTCCCAAAGTGTTGAAATCTATAAAAGGAAAAGACTTCACCTCAGTCTGTAAACTCTGGCCTACATTTTCTTGACAAAATCCTCAACGTTTTCAAAAGCTGGCCTAAGATACCTGACTTTGATGCCCTCCTCTACATGTGTACTATTTCCACACTCTCATTTTCAAACCCAAATAATTTGGGTTTGAAAATGAGAGTGTTTTGGAGCAAAGGGAAACTTTTCCATAGCAGACAATACATCAGAATATCGTAAGACTGTCATGTTCCATTTTGTTGCATTTCGAAAGACAGATGATGATCCACCGCAATTTACTGTGGAAGCCATCCCAAGCATCTTTAAGCTACGTTTTGGGGGATGATGGTCATGAAAAGTGTTGTAACTTTTTCCTGGTTTGTTTTCCTGGCTGGTAATCACCACATTCACTGTCTTGTTGAGGAAAGTGACAATTCGAACTTTTGTAACAACACTTGTTAGCCATTGAAGTAGATTGGTAACCTTATCTTCTGGTTCTGATTTTAAGTCTAAGAAAACTATTTTGCCTTGAAGTAGTGAAAGAAGCCAGTGGTTACCTGCAAATAAAACCAAGGAATGTTAATGTCAAAATAATAATAATAATAATAATAATAATAATAATAATAATAACAAGTCGAATTCCCCACTCCCTGGGCACAATAGTTAGTCAAATGCCCGAGCTTTGCTGGGGAAGGGGGGGGGGGGGGGGGGGAGATGTTGAAGTTTCGATTTGATTGGCGCATAAGTCGTATGTGGCCTTGCAGACATATATAAATAAGCTACATGTGATGTAAGTACATAATCAATTCAGTACTTTTAATAGTACTCAATCAAAATAGTATTTGGTAGTTAGTCCTTTTTGGGTAGTCCATTTGGGTAGTCTGTCGGGGTAGTCCATGGACTAGGGGTCAGTGTTTTCAACTCTCTCATCACAAGAAATGCTTGCTTTTTACCTTGGGGTTTGGGACCACTTGCGTTGTCATCAGGTAATGTACTTCCCACCCAGCTGTTTTCATCATCATCCTCCAACGAAATAATTTCTGAAAAGCGTAACCATAATAATTGACTGTTAAGGAATGCTGTCAAAAAACAAAATTCAACATACATGTAATCACCGCAATTTGTAAATTAGCACACAAACTGATTAACATTCCCTTGCATAATAAGACACAAAATGCTCACCTTGTGGTTTGGGACCACTTAAATCGTCATCAGTTAACGTATCAACTCCTACCCAGCTGCTTTCATCATCATCATCCTGGAGTGAGATAACTTCTGAAAATTCAGAAACAGGGTCAAGGTTGCCGCCTAACGGTTGCCCGGCCTGAGGCGGGTTTTGCTAAAAGCAGGCCCAGCGGCCCGCGGCCCACAGCTCGCGGTGGCCCGGCGGCTCGGAAGCCCACACAGTTTTGATGTCCAGCAGTAAATCCACGCCAAACAGCTTTGGATCGGGTTTGGGCACGCAAATTAAAGATGGTGAGTTTGAATTCGTTTACCATTTTAATAATCATTTCAATCCTTTTCGATCCTTTCTTTCGTTGCATGTTGCTAAATGAAAAACATTGTCATTCTCTGTTGTTTTCGTCTGTTTACAACAACAAACAGAAACAAGGATTCAAATGATTAAAATGTAAACGAATAGGCCATTTCCGAGTTCATATCCGCCTCCTCTTCAAAGGGAGTCTAAGTGCAAAGTTTTTGTGATGGTAATTAGTTCTACTTTACATATGAATGAAAACTAATTTTCATAAGAAAAACTTCGCACTTAGACTCGCCTTGAAGAGGAGGCAGACATGAACTTGGAAATGGCCTATTCAAACTCACAGTCGTCCATTTTTCATGCCCAAACCCAATGCAGATCTGTGCATGCACGTGGATTTACGCCTGGGGCGCCTTATTTGCGAGCGCGCGCGACCAAATTTCTGAACAAGTAGCCCGAACGGGCGCCCTAATTCATCCTCACTTAAGGACGGTGCCTACTATTGTTATTGCACATACGTTCTGTGCATCTCCAGATACTCGGATTTCCTATCGGTGATGCTTACTAATACAGGGATATTTTTGCGCGGTTTAAAACTATCCGGAAAAAGTACATCTTAGTAAATGTTCTTCGTTTCCAAAAAGAAAATTGGGGGTAACCATGCATTTTTGAGAGATAATTAAGCTTCAATTTGAGAAAGAACGCCATACATTGCTTTGTATTTTAAAGCTTTTTACAAATATTATTCATCAATTATCTTTGAAAAATGCGTGGTTACCCCCAATTTTCTTTTTGGATTTCAATAACACTTGTTAAGATCTACATTTCCTGCATAATCACACACCGGGGAAAAAATATCTTTCATTAGTAGGCACCGTCCTTAAATGTATTAAAATATAATCCCAGCTGGAATTAATTCATTGTGGGCTCTCGAAAAAATGACTTTGGCTACTAACTTATAATGTTGGAAGCAGCACAATACATAAATCAGACTATCAAGCTATATGCTTGTGTTTCATGAAATAGCAAGTATTAAAACATGTTTCACAGCAAATACATGTATGCTACACATGCTCAGGTTTCCCTCAAAAGCATCGAGAAATTTATGGTTGGGGATGATCACACTTCTATCGCAATGGCATAATTTTTATGACTAGCTTACCATTGACAGCTTGCGCTTTATCTTCCCTGTCAAATATGTTATTGCAAACATGGCTCTTACAACTCTGCATCAAACTTGAGTTATTTTGCTCGGATGTATCGCTGTCATTCAAATCAATCCAACGTCTTGACGAAGATTCTGTACGCGGAAACTTTGCTGGTGTTCCGAACTCACTTGAAAAACTAGAGTCGGAATCACACAAATCCAAACATGTGGTAGTACTTTTCTTAGGAGTACTGGAAACCAAAGGTTCTAATTTGTGATCGGAGATCATAGTGACGGATTGATTTCTAACGATAAAACTGTATCTACGTAGGTCTGGATCTGTAGCAGCACTGAGGGGCGTCACGCAACGCGGCCCCTGAACACAGCAATGTGAAACCGGTCAAGGCGGATGTGAGGGCAAAAGAGAGTAAACCGGAAATTGACAAAAGTACTATTGTGATTAAGGCTGGCACAAAATACCGACCAAACAGTGTGAAAGGCGTCGTTCCGACAATAAATCAACCGAAATGCAAATGCGGTAGCGTAAGAATTCAGTTTTTTACCGCCCTGCTCTCTTTTTCGTGTCACGTTCCAACTTTTAAGCTTACATTTATTAACTATATATATTATATTCCGTTATGTATTTATTTTATCCTTAACTTCAGTTCCACGTCCTTAACAAGTTGAAACAAATTTTTGAATTTCTTGAAATGTGAGAAATTCACAAGTTACATTGTTTCTTTGTCTTTTTAATTTCAAGTCCTCTTATAATCTGTATAATTAGCCGCTATTGTTTTAGTGCACAGAAAGAAATAAAGATCAGCAAATGCTGTCTATTCCGCTTTCGGCTAATCTGTGTGTGCAAACTCGACGCATAAGCTTTATAGCAAAACTAATACTCACGAAAGCTATCCTGAGTGTGATTGTTGTTAACGGTGAGAATGGGAAGAGGAACAGAAACGAAGCTCTGGTGCATTAAACTGTCATCAAATGCTGCATTTTTGTTTAAAGGAGGGAAACGAATTCCTAACTTCCAAAACATCGTTGGAGCTGTAGCTACTGACGCCCCAGCAACATCGAGTTTGTGCGAAGGTTCCTCCCCGAATCCAAAGAAGTTGTTGAAGGTAAGTGCGTTTCGTAAAAATTAGCTTATACCCCGAGTTGGGGTCTGCTAAATCTGCGAGCCAGCGAGCCATGCGAATTTCGCATTTAAGTCGAAGTACCCAATTCAAATAGCGCCGATAAACAGTTATTAAGTCTAAGCGCTCATTTTAAAACGGTTAGCTTTCACTAACTGTGTGACTCGCATGTTGGCTCGCATGGCTCGCCTGGGACTCGCCCCTTGGCTCACATGGCTCGCTGGCTCCCAGGTTGTAATACTCCCCGAGTTGTATAGTTACAAAGAAGACGCTTTGAACGACTGGGTTGATACCCATGCGTTTATTAGAGATTGGGGAAATCGCATAAAAAATCATATCAAATGAGTGAGTTAATCTTCCTCTTGTTGAGTGAGTACTGTTAGCGATCGCTTTTAAACCAAATGATGTTGAAATCAACGACAGGCCAGGCCAAGTGGCCAAGCTTCTTTAGTGGTTTAATAGCTAACCGTAGCTGGGGCGCCTTTTGTAAATTTATTATTTAGCCTCAGTACATGCTTGTTTTTGGTTATTTACAAAAAATTGGAGGGCCCAACAAAATTATAAGGCTAAATAATAAATTTACAAACGGCGCTCCATATAGCCGTGCCTTAACTCTAAGTGCTGTTTGTTTCTTTGTTTCGCGGGAGCGGTAATTTAAGCTTTATTAAAAGGGAGCGTAGCTTAAAATTACTGTGCATGCTTGAATGCAAGAAAACCGTGCTGTTTTTCCAAACTTACAAAATTGCCAGGCCTTCGTTTCGGGAAAGGAGCACGCTCGACCGAATTCGAAGATCGGACTCGAGAGAGCGACGGAAATCAAGCAGAAAAGATCATCTCGGCTATCATTTTACTTGATCAGTAATCCTCGGTCATTCTGTCTATTTTACATTAGACAAACGAAACGCTACTAGTTGTACGACTTCGCATGAAGATATCCTTTATTGCAAAGCAATTCCCAGAATGACTCAAGATTGCTGATAAAGATCGTAGAGTGAACAAAATATACCTCTTCACTGTGTCTGAGGCGCGCCATATAATTGGGATAAAGCAACCGGAAGTTAGCTGTTTTCCCCATTTGACAGTTGCGCCGCTTGTTCAATGATCAAATTTTCCGTTGCGTGAATGATATTTAATATCAAATGACTAAAAAAGTTTTTGAAATCTGCCGCTTTGTAGTGGAGTAATGGAGGTTTGAATTCGGATGAAATCTCTTATAATTACGTTCATTGTAACTTTAATAATGGGGACATAGTTTTTAAGTGAATCTAGCTGTACATGTTGTTAAGTTGCGTTTGCCCTCTAACCAGTATGGCGTCAGAAACTGCGAGAAGTCCAATTGCTGCATTTAATACATTGTATTTTTTCTTTATGAAATAATCTGAATATTTTGGCTTATCGATTAACGCTCAAATATTATTGTTACCTTATTATTATTTTCGTGTTACTCAACATATACATGTAAGCAACATTTCTTTGAAACTCACAGGAGCAATGAACTATTTATTTATGAGTCAGTGAGTCATGAGTCATTGAGTCAATGAGTCAACGAGTTAGTGCAGTTAATTAAACCATAAAATGAAAGCTAAAATTTCAGAGAGTGCTTAGGCCTAATCAATGAAACGAGGGCTTAGGCTTAATCAACAAATTATTGCTATATCGACTGTGAGTCTCATTGACTCATTTGACTCATAAAACATGCGTTCTCAGCACTCACACATTTCTTCTTTATTTGAGCAATGTGTTTACAAGGCAGATAGGTTACCCTGGTGCTAGGGTAACCTCAGCACCAAAATAACCCTACCTGCCTTGCGAACACTCTGCTAGGGATAACTCGGCTACTTGGGACAACCTTTTTACTGGTTTATAGCCGCCAGTGCTCTTACCAAGGTCATTTAGAGTTGTCGCGGCTGATAGGGTAATCCTACCTGGAAAATTTTGCTTGTAAACCTGGGCTATACCCTCCCTCCTTGTATATAGGGCCTAATTACTGAAGCCTAAAAAGCGCATTCCTTTGCCATTACACATCTAATATTTTGATTAGTAATTCATTTTGCAAATGGCCTTCCACTATTGAAAGAAAAACTCAAAATCTCACCATTTTTCTGATCATGACCAATTTGGGACCAAGCTGTCTGTTGACTGAGAATATCTGTAGTGACCTCACAATGAACACGATGATATTCAATGAAAGAATGATTCGAGCAGCTTCGTATGTTGAATCAAAGAATCTCAAAATTGCAGCCACCACAAAGGCAAGTAGCGAGAAGGCATCCACAAGATTCCAAGTGTCACTGAAGTAAACACTGAACTTATCACCAAAATTCTTGGGCTGTTGAGCTGCCAACTGCGAAGGAACGGATTTAAAAAAAACCTCACATGAATATTTGCGCACAACGTGCAAAGTAGTGTACTTCCCATATCGCGCGCTTTGTGACCAAAAAAGTGTTTGGATAACTAATCTATTTGATCTAACGTCGAAAAACCACAGTTTTGTGGTTGACAGTCTTGATCCAATTAAAAAGTGGAAACTGCGGCGTACTGGAGGTTACTTTAAAAAGTAGCTGGAGAAAAAAAAACAAATCGAGGAAATGATCTCTAAAGAAAGACGATGGAACCCTCACGGTGGATAAGGCGAGACTTCCTTTAAATAACCTATCCTTTTAAGTTTTTCTACAGGGCCAAGATGTTCCACAGTTTGTGCTTTTTCGAGGTTTGTTCACTGTTCGCCGATTTAATTTCCAATTCAAACAATTTTTTTGGACATCATACAAGTTTTGTCTTTTTTAGAAATTACATTACGCGAGAAATCACAGTACGTCCACATTAGAGAGGTTTTGAATTGAGTGTCGAAAGTAATTAGCGAATTGCTTTGGTTTTGCATTTATACTTCACTCAGTGATTGGTTCAAAGTTCTCGTGCCACTTTTTCAACCAATCAGAAGTGAATCCAAAACCAGTCGTGGCTCGAGCGTGCACTTTTTCCCGCGCTTTGTGTCGGCTACGTGTAATTACTTTGAGTTTTGATTGGTTTACTGGATTGTCTCCGTCCTTCTTGATTGGCCAAAGAAATTACTTTGGTTTGGGGTTTACGACACTCGATTGAACCTCGTTCTATTTTGCTTAATCTAACACACAAGAAACTTCCTTCTTAAGAATACTGACCTGTCTTATCTCTTCTGCGATGATCGAAAAGATCCAGAAATACAAGATTACTTCCACTACACTCAGACCGCCAAGGGTCTGTGACGAGTCAAACCGAGGGAAGAACATTGTGATGACGTAGCCATATAGCAGGATAAACATCAAGTAAGACACCTGGAAGTGTGTGAAACGGCAAACGTTATTTAACTGTAAAAAAGTAAGTGAAATTGGTGCAGAGGTGTGGTTATTACTAAATTGTATTACCCCTCGAAAATTCCCGATCTGAATACCAGAGAGCAAAAATCTAGGCTTTGTCCCCCTTTGAAAAACACGCGAACAGTAGGTCAAAATCCAATTTGCTTTTTACTACTGTGCATTTATTCATCGATAAAATCGATGTCTTCCAACAGATGTCTTAGACGGATATTTAAGATACGTTGGCAGGAAAGAATTACAAATGAAGTCCTGAAGATGGCTGAGATAGAAAAACTCAGTGAGGACGTGCGAAGGAGAAGATGGAAATTCATCGGCCACATCATGAGGAAAGAACCAAACAATGACTGCAGAATTGCATTAACCTGGGCCCCAGAGGGGCGGCGAAAACGGAGAAGACCAAGGACAACATGGAGAAGGACGGCAGAGACAGAAAGAGAAAAAGCGGGATGGAAGAACTGGAGTGAGGTAAAAATGGCAGCGGCTGACAGAGATGGTTGGCGGGATTGTGTTGAGGCCTTATGTGCCATATGGCACGAAGCACGAAGAAGATAGGCAACAGGTAACAGGCATTTATTCATGGACTACTCACATAGCAGATCGCCTAAAACAGAAAGTAACAAAGTTGGTTGAAGTCAGCCTCTCAAAGCTGGAGTTATCTTTTTCCTTCTGGATCTGCTGCTGTATTGATTAAAAGTTGACCTCAAAGCGATTACAGATGAAGAAAGCGTAAACCTCAGCCTTAGAAATAACTGAAAGATGTCAAAGATTTTACTTTTCGTAAACCTCAGCCTTAGAAATAACTGAAAGATGTCAAAGATTTTACTTTTCGGGGCTTATACGCCTTTATATTGCCTTTTAGTGGGACTTGAATTTATGAACGCCAATGCTATAATTCAAACAATAGTAAAAACAAAATGAATTACCAAATTTCCCATAAACTTGGTAAAGGGGGCGGAATAAAATGAGGATACGCGATCATAAACAGTCAATTCTTTCGATCTCATCATGGCCTCCATGGTCTGATCGTCATGAAGCTCTGAAAGTAGAGAAAATTGTAAAAAAAATTACTAGCACCTGGGTTATAAGCGAAAGTGAGAAGTGATCTTCGCACTTACCTGGACAATTTAAGCAACGAGGGAGACAACTGACAATTGCTTAAATTGTCCAGATAGAGTAACTTCAATCGAGTGTCGTAAAACCAAAACCAAAGTAATTACTTTGGCCAATCAAAAAGGACGAAGACAATCCAGTAAACCAATCAAAACTCGAAGTAATTACACGTAGCCGACGCAAAGCGCGGGAAAATGTGCACCCGCGAGCCACGATTGGTTTCGGTTTCACTTCTGATTGGTTGACAAAATGGCGCGAGAAATTTGAACCAATCACTGGGTGAAGTAATGCAAAACCAAAGCAATTCGCTAATTACTTTCGACACTCAATTGAAAACCGCTCTAAGTGCAAGGATCACCTCTCACTTTCGTGTATAACTCGCACTTCGAATTTACATTTATTTCATCATTCATGGAATCCTTCACGGGAACACATACGCCCAACAAATTGACTTGCTCCCAACTGAGTTGGCTTCATAGACCGCCTAGCTGCATAAATAACGGCCAAAAAAATATCATTTTGTCTTTGTGCTAATTAGACTCACTAGCCTCGTTTGCATGGACAAAATACAAAAGAAATGTTGCTTAAGAGCGAGGCTAGTGAGTCTAATTAGTACATAAACCAAAGAACACATTTTTGGCCACCATCTATAGATGCATTCGCTCTACAGCTCAGTTGGCAAAGCATTGCACCGGCATCGCAGAGGTCATGGGTTTGAATCTCGTTGAAGCCGACTGAATCTTTCAGGTGGAAACAATTGCTTAAATTGTCCAGATAAGTGAGAAGATCACTTCTCACTTTCGTAATGACCTTGCTGTTGTTGTTGTTGTTGTTGTTGTTATTGTTATTGTTGCTGCTGCTGCTGCTGTTAACAAGGTTGAGGAAAATGTGGCGATGATGATACAGTAGTAATAGACCTTTTTGCAGATATATACGGCGGCCATTTTGATTTCTATTGTTTGAAATAGCTATTATGGGATGCCCAGGGGGCAAGAACATATTAATTTGCCCACCGAGCATCCCATAATGTCTTCTAAAACAATAGAAATCAAAATGGCCGCCGTATCTGCAAAAAGGGCTATGATCATGGCGACCAAAGCCAGCGCCGCGCAAGAGGCCGTAATTCTGTTAAAACAAG
>NC_090876.1:3755578-3768078 GCF_036669935.1 Montipora foliosa
GGGCTATAAGAACCCTACGGCGCATGTTCTCCTACGTCAAGAGAAAAGTAGAGTTTCCCAGAGCCTTGGGTCATGTGCAGACATAAGATCCGAGGCTCTGGTGACGAGAATGGTACGAAAACTAATATTTCAAAAGAAAAACTCTACAATTTCACGTGATATATCGATGAATTCCATAATTGATGAATCATGCAACCGTACGGAGCAAACAGACTATAAAAGAAAGGGACAAGATTACCGCCCAGTGTCGTTCATCCGTAAAGATCTCGCTTTTGGCCACATCTATTCTGTTCCAGGCTAGCGCTAAATTTAACTGCGCCAAAGGACTGGAACTGTTAGCTGTCAAATAAGCGCATAAAAAAAAAATTATAAAGAGATTAAGTTTTTAAAGAAACAGTGGTACTAGGTCGGTGGGGAAGCGAAACAGAAGTGGCTTTATCATCTGGGTTGAGTAAATCCATTTGTTTGCATCAACATAATTTGCGTTAACATTTTTTTACTTAACTAGGAGATCATGAAGAAGCGAACAACAGCCCTATATTCCTGTCACGGCGTTTTCACAGACTGATTTGTTTTTGGATTGAATTTTGTGCGAACGAGACTCCCGCAAGAGCCCGATGACCAATCACAAGAACGCAATTTGACATCATAGTGTCATCAAACCGGAACTGCCTTTGTTTTTTTGGCGGAAAAGGTATTCTAAAAATAGATCGGTCTGTAAAAATGCCGTGGCTCAGTTCGGAGTTGTTCGTTCCTAGTCATGGGCTCCCACTTAACCTACAGTCTTGGAAAACTTTATGTTTGGAAATAAACGGAAACTTCTCCCCAACGACAAAAAAAAATTCTCGTCAATTGTGCGCCGAACGAAGCACAACACCAATGCAATTAACATTACATGCTAATCAGTTACGATTGGAATGAGCTCTCTATCTCGCGAGATGACACGCGTGCATGGCTTAGTCACTCGCCCGACCGTGCCCGACGTGTCGGGATTTTGCTCGCAGGCGATACCAGCTGATTCCCAGAGTCTCTCTTCCTCTCGTTTCAGGGCACAGGAAGAAAAGAGACCCGAAGGGAGTTATATACGACTACCTAACAGTACCTTTGACCTGAATCTCTAAACCTGCCTTTCTGCTAACTCACTGGCTGCCTTCAACATGACGTATGAGAAGAGAGAAATTAACAAGTTAGTATGCAACACGACAGGACTGTTTACAACTAAAAACCTAACACAATTACTTGAGAAGTACAAAAACACCCTTACCATACCTTTCAACAAAGCCTTTAAGATAGCACGATCGATATCCTGGGATATGTTGGTTTCATCATCAAGCCTGTAAATGGAGATCTAAAAATACCCAACAACAGCTCAGATATCTCATTTCAGCTGAAGATCGAGCGTGTAGAGGAACGTTGTGTAATTCATATTTAAGCTATATGTAGGTAACGAAGCCAGTTTGGGACCTTGTCGCAGTTATTCAAAGATTGACAAGGATGCGTGGCCGGGAATTGGCAGTATATTTTAGCTACAAATCTTAATTTAACAAAGAAAAATATTTCAACTACTTGTAATCTAGGATTATTGAAGTGCGTCCGACAGTCGCTTTGAAAGCAAAGGAGAAGGGTATGAAAGTAACAATCGTATAGGGCCGAAGTTTGGAGGATACAAGCATGTACTTCTTGAGAAGGTTTCAATGAGTGCCGAGTACTACGACTCATGCTGGTGCGTTCTATCTGATTTAAGACCGGCGGTAAGCTGTGGTGAAAATAACTACGCACCTTTTTGGAGGAAACGATACAGCAGTGGTATTTTAGCTAGAAATTTCAATTTAAATCGCAACGGAGAAAAATTCTTAAAAAAGGGAACCGTCGAATTGTCGGAGACATAAGAAGGGGGAGGCGTTCTTTTCTTTTGTTCCCAAATATTCCCAAAATTTCCGAAGGTAAAATATAGCGGTTTTCAATTAATTAGCGAATTGCTTTGATTTTGCATTACTTCACTCAGTGATTGGTTCAAATTTTCGCGCCACTTTTTCAAACAACCAGAAGTAAAACCAAAACCAATCGTGGCTCGCGCGTGCACATTTTTCCGCGCTTTGTGTCGGCTACATGCAATTACTTAATTTTGATTGGTTTACTGGATTGTCTCCGTCCTTTTTGATTGGCCAAAGTAATTACTTTGGTTACGACACCCGACTGAAACTTGCTGTAACCATGGCTATCATCGCTTCACTCACCATTTTCTCGTCTTCTAGTAGTTGCTCAATCATCTTGTAATGTGCGCTAACATCTTCTGCTTTCTTAAATTGAAACACATCTTGCACCTTGGCTCGGACTTTGTCTATATAGGCTGGATCGATGGTGTTTATAGAGAAATTTCCTTCGCTGGAAAATCAAAAAAGCACTTTTAATTAGTCTTAACTTCAACCCCAACTTCCTGAACAGACTTTGCAACTTGAAGGGCAGCATCAGAACAAATGAGAAACAAATCCATGGGAAGTTTTAATACTCTTTGCGACACATCACGTCCGAATTTCAAGCAAAAAGTGCCACCTAACTCAGTGAGATAAATTAAATCTAAGCAAAAAGTGAAAACATTACTGAACGTAAAGAGGCCAGTTTCCCTGTCTGTTTGTCAGCTGGGTCAAACAGTTGAATTAATCGAATTACCATGCATGAGATACCAAATTCAGTAAACCATTGTTCACTACATACAGAGTGTTTTCAATCACGTGATCAGTAACCTTGTTTTTCCACTGAAACAAAGAAAACGTTTGCACGATAATAGAGCTCAATTCCCGGAGGATTAGTTGGGGACACCAACAAGGCCACCGTTCCATTGTTTAGAAACACCAACATGGCCGCCGTGACGTCACGTGAAATCACTCTATACAGAATCTTCACACAATATTTGCAAAGGGTAGGAAAAAGAGTTCCCATGTTGTAGTCTGACCTGGTGCCCGTTTCTCGAAAGTTTCGAAAACTTTTCGGGCCTGAAAAGCCATTCTTGAACCTGCCAACCGCTTGTTCAGGAACGCTGATCTTTTAACACGTTTTCAAGGTAACAAAACGCAAACTGACTGTAAAGTTTGACGACTCAAATCCTCTCCATTCTTCAGATACAGAGGGAATTGTGAAACCCGAAAATGGCTCGCAAAGTTTCAGGACTTTCGAGAGCCGTGCCCCTGTTCTTTTCAGAAAGGCTTACGAGTCAACGGGACTTTGCCGAGTGCTGAAAAATGCAAGCATATGTTCCAGTCTCTTTACCCTCCCAAAGTTTTTGGTCCATGACGTGAAAAGGTTCTTGCAATTTGGTTTGCTGGATGCACCGCGAATAATCAATGACACCAGATTGTGGCAATTGTGCGTGATGGGCCATTTTCGGGTCTAGAAACATGTGGACAAACAAGCCAATGTCTCGGCTGATTCCTACCATTTCTTAATAGTGTGGCTGTAAGCATAGGCGACGACATCAGCTGCGCGACCACTTCCTTCCACTACCACAGCTGGGATTTTCTTTTTTATGAGTTCACACATGGTACGAACAGTGTTGGGACCACCTTCCAGAACCAACAGCACCACAGGCACACCAATAGCACCTAAAAGACCACAATGTTCATTATTAATCCTGTTTATAACACACAGCAAACAAGACATCAAAAATTAATATAACCTGTGACACAGCCAAGTAAAAGTACTAAATATATGACTATGGTAAAATGACGTTACTGTGTTGGTTTCTCGCAAAGAGAACCACTTGTCACTTCAACCTTCCCTCAGGTCAAGAATATTTAATAGCTGTCAACTTTACTTTAATAATAATATTGTAAACATTTAACACTAAAGACTGCAATGCCGTGTAACGATCTATGCCTTACGTTGGATCAACACAAACAGTGTTCGGACAGATCAAACAACGTTCACGAAGGCATTCTCTTCAAATGGAACTATGGTTGGCCAAACTTAGCATGATCAGCGCTCAAACTAGAAACCCTAACCCTAACGCTAACCCTAAAACACAATGAGCCTCAGTGACAGTTCACCTATCTCCTATGTGTCGTTAGTCATTCTAGAGTTATAAGATCAGATTGTGCAAAGGCCACATCACAAACAATAGCCCTTGTCACGGTTAGTTTTTCTTATTTGCATTACAATGTATTCTAGCATGTATGTGAGGCAATTTCGGGCTATTTTCTAGTTTTAACCCAAAATTGCCTCACACCCATGTTAGATTACATTGTAATGCAAATGAGAAAAACTAAGCGTGAAAACGGCTATTGCGACAAATGGCCAAAGGGCAACCCTCAACTGATCATGCCAGCACCATTAAGAGAGAGTTGCTGCAATAGATTTATTTATTTATTTATTTATTTACTTATTCATTTATTTACTTATTCATTTATTTATTTATTCATTTATTTATTTATTTATTTACTTATTCATTTATTTACTTATTCATTTATTTATTTATTCATTTATTCATTTATTTATTTATTTATTTATTTATTTACTTATTCATTTATTTACTTATTCATTTATTCATTTATTTATTTATTTATTTATTTATTTTAGGACTCACAAAAAAGTTGTCTGTAACTGTGCTGGACAATGAAGCTCAAGACTTGACTGATGAGTGATTTAGCAGGTGTCGGTTGCTTTTGAAGTTGGTATTGGTACCAGTATAACTAAGACTGTTGACTAGGCCTGACAATAATTAAAGAACCAAAGCCCAGTATTTGTGTGTACATACAATGATGTAATGATGCCATTAACCTGACTTGTTAACCCAGTTCATTTAAGGTAATTCCTTAGTATTGCATTGCGCATTCCTACTGCGCACGATTTTTGCCTCATTATCGCGCGCACATGAGCACGTGCGCATACAAAACGTAAGAGATTTCGCTCAAACTAAACCCGATAGCGAAACAAATGCTCCTTTTCTCTCAAACGAGCACGGTGACCCCCGATTTTTTTTTCAGGTATTTGCTAGGAACAGTCTAATAAAGAACATATTTGAAAAACAAATAAAGTTTGATAGTAGAACATGAATTTCCGTACTTGGTGTATGTTACCCAAGGCGAGGACTTCAAGCTAACCACGGAACTGTCCCAAAAAGTGCACTATTCCCACAACCAGGGAATCAAAGTCGGCGTAAATGAAGCATTACTGCTTATGTAAAGAAAAGAACTGCTTTATTTTCAAAATAAAATTTTGTGTCTTTGAAGTAACGAAGACTTAATTCTGTATGAAGGTGATTCGAATTTTTAACGCCAAAACAGTAAAAGTACCCCATTTTACGAGCCTGCTGACGCGTAAACAAGCATGGTGACCCCATTTTTTGATTGCATTTTTTTAATGTTCATATCATGAATGTTAATTATGCCAAGTTTCCAAAAACGTTTGATAGTAGAACAATTTCAAGGGAATTACCTTAATATTTCTATTCAAATGTGTTTTGCAGCATATCATACAGTACCATAAATTACCTGCAGCAGATCTTGAGTCAGTTTTGACTTTCATCACTGCTTCCTCAAATCTTGATCGCAGACCAATCTCCACACCATACTTCCCTTCAGTTCCATTATCCACCAGCAAGAAATGTGAGTGATTGGAATCCAAAAGTGCTCCATTGGATTTTTGAACATTTTCCATGCGATACATAGCAGGGTACAGACCATTCTGGTCCTTAAAGGATAAAAAAACCAAACTCTACTGTTCAGGGATTTTGTTGCATTAAAATCCTCATCATTTATACAAATCCTCGCTCCCAAGTTTTGCATGTAAAACATAAAGTGCTACTAAGACCAAATCGTTCAGATTTTGAAAGATAGTGTAATAGCCTCAGTGTGATTGCCTCACACTTAACTGGCAAGATTTTGAGCTTTAATTTTTATCCAACGGCTGTTTACTTCGAGTGTAAGTTTTTGGCTTTTAAGGTCCGCCTTTACTCACATTCAAACTGACCGATTGGACCCCAGAGGGTTGGATCTAGGGAAATGTGACATTAATTTTACTCACTATCTTAAAATTTCAGTGTGTAAATGCAGCTTATTTATATGTATGCAAAACACAAGTTCAAAGTCTGCAGTCCTATGCTGAATCACAATGAAATGATATATGAAATGGATCATATATGAACTGCAGATATGAAATCAAGTGAAGCTATGAAGTCCTGAATTTTTCAGGTTTCTTTATGCAATTGCAAAAATTGCATTCATAACCGCGAGGATCATAGCATCACTTGATTTCATATCTGCATTTCATATATGATCCATTTCATATATCATTTCATCGTTGATTCATTCCTCACAGGAACATTAGAACCCACAAATGACCAGCTCCTAACGTCAGTGGCTTCATAGCTCAGTTGGTTAGAGCGTCGCACCGGTATCGCGAGATCACGGGTTCGAACCCCGTTGAAGTCCTGAATTTTTCAGCTTCTTTACGCAGTTGCAAAAATTGAATTCATAACTGCGAGGATCATAGCTTCACTTGAGGTTCAAAAGTGTTTGCTCAGTTCCAGTAGTAAATTTGGAAATTCACAGATATCGGCATTTTTGGAAGGGATAACCAGATACTACTTACTATAGTGAAAAAACCTCTCAGGCAGAGATGTTTACTAACTACAAACTGAAAGGGGCTATATCAAGAAAAAATTCATGACACTCAAAATGCCCAAAAGTAGGAGGACACATTGCAATAACTTGATCAACATAAACGAAATACAGCAAAAAGAAAGAGAAGCATGGTTGGACAGAAATGGACAAGATTGAAACGGATTGCATTTGGCTAATCTTGAAAAACATCGGCCCATTGGTTTCAAGTTTATGGAAAAACACCTGGATAAAGGTGATTTTTTATCTGAATCATCTTCTCAGTAAAGGAATTCCACATTGACCATTTTTGAGTTTTAAATTTCTGAGTAAGTAAAGATTTCTATTAAACACCCAAAAATAACATGATGTAGCCCCTTTAAGTTTTTTTATTACCTTTGAAGCTATAAGAGAATCCTTTCTGTCAACAATTCCCCATGTTGCAATTCCAATCACATTGACCTTGTCTTCACTTCCAAATGTCATTTCTTGTTCTTTCACAGCTTCACCAACATGCTTCATTACACCAGTGTTTGTTCCACCTTAATTTATTACACAAGACATCTTTTTTTTTTTAATTCATTGAATGCAAATTATCTATCTCGTGTTTTTGGGAGGTTCTGCTTTATTGCCAATGTTACAGTTTAAAAAACTCACAGATAACAAGGAACATGTAAAACAATAAACAAAATAAGACAGTAGCAAAGAAAACAATCAAAGAAAAGATTCCCAGCTATTTAAAATACAATACTGTAACAATACAATACATACTTCATTGACCACTCCCAATAGGGGCTTTTCAGGGCCAATGAAACAACGAAACGACAGAAAAGAACAACAACAACTGTTAAGAATCCCAACTGGCTCGAGGCAAACCAGTTGGCTATTTACAAGTGCCGCTGGAAAGTTGAACTAGGGACTACCAGGATCAAATTCAACGAGTGGTCAGAGCGGGTCTTGAACCCGAGATCTCCGGATCTCAAGGCAAGCACCCTAACCACTGGGCCACACTGCCTCCATAAATGTACATAAAATGGTAAGCCCCAGGAAAAGATTTGGTAACTGTATAGATTAACAGAGATGACTAACTAAAAGTTTTCAAATAATGCTATCATTAATGTTCTCTGGAAAGGATCAGGGCATCTGCAATTTTTGATTCCCAGGAGGTCCATAAATCTGCATAATCACAATAATATTACAAACCTGTGATAATCCATGCACTTGTGGACTTTGCAGCTTTGATCAGACCTCTTCTGAAGACTTCCTTTAACCTGGGTTTCAGGACAAAACTCTTGGCTCCTCCTGTTACAGAGATGACCAGATTTGGAATTTCAAGATCCCACCTCTCCAACATCAGCTTCAGGATCAGCTGGACGTCAGTGTCATGGGATAAACGAACATACTGCAAAATAAATATAAAAACTAGGACATTCACAACATTGAAGAGATTTATTTATTGATGGTGACTTGGGGATACTTGGAAAAAATCCCAGTGCTTCTTTGCAGGAGTGAAACCTTTGATTATGTTCCATTTCAACAATTTAGACCCTGGCAGACTACAGCCAGATATTCCCAGAAATGCAACAACAACAACAACAACAACAACAACAACATCAACAACATCTTAAGTTTATTTCTTGAATTACTAATTCAAGAAATGATTGTAAATAATTATTATTTACAGGTGGACTCGCCTGCAGATAACTATTGCTAATCTTGGTAAAGGTTATTCAGTTTATGTAGAATTTTTATTAGTATAATGCTTTTTTTCTTGTTAAACATATTTACGTGTATTTATAAGTGAAAATAGTCTGTGAAGGAGAGAAGGAACTGTAGACTGAATTACCGTAAATGAAAGTTTGTGGGAAGGTTTCTAAGTATCAGTTTTAACTTTGGTTGCCAAGGATTTTACTTTAATACTAGAAATAAGCTTGTGTAAGTCAATAAATGAATCTTTGTCATCAAAAATACTGAGCGGATTTCAATAAGCGTCACAAAGTGTCCTCCAAATGCTGCTCTTCAAGTAAGATAATTACAAACTGCTGCACTTCTACCATGACCTAAAAATTACACTAACCATTACCTTAACCTTATTGCTAGAAATAGGTAGGAAATGGCTTAAGACTTAAAAGGGACACTTGTGTTGGATTCAAGCAATAGAGGACTTTTTCCGTATTTACATAGAGCTCTTCATCTAAACACGAGGGGGAGTTGGGAGAATTTGAGACAGTTATGCAAACCCTCAACGCAACTGTCTTGAATTCTCCCAACTCCCCGAGTGTCCAGAAGGGAAATGAAGGGAACTGCAGTTCTTTTAAATATTAATTGAAACAGATTTTCTTGATACACACTCATATTTCCTACCAGCCAATCAAAACACACGTCTGACAACACATAACCAATCAAAAGTTGTGTGATGTCAAAGCCATGTTTACATACTCTTATCTAAACACAGCTATTGACCAATGAGAGTGCACATACTATCCTAATTATTTTATAAATAAAAAGTGGGCTTCAGTCTAATTCCTCGCATTTCAGGACATAAGTGACTACAATGAGGCAATTGCCTAATGAATGTTAAGTTTAATGGCCTCAGCTCCTACAAACAAGTCTTGATCTACTATTAAAGCTCAGTGGTAGCGAATCTCAGCTACTAATCGGAAGGTCATAGGATTGACTCAAGCAAAGGAGCACTCAGATTTTTTTCCAAGTATTCCTTAGTAACCATTGATTAAAAAAATTCTTCATTTCATTCATATTTGGGGCCTGGGGGGGGGGGGTTACTTGGGTCACTTTTTGCTGGGTATGTGCCCTGGCCTCTCAGAACCCCTTCCCCTTTATAGTTGATTTTATGGCCAATTATAGACCCCATCTTAGTCACTTTTGGGTAAATGTAATTTTAGCATCCCCAAGTCAGTCACACAATAATGACCACGTCTTTTTTTGGAAATAAGCGTTGTTTCATATGGTTGTTAAGTGATAGTGTTGTGGAGTCATTCGTTCTAAAGAGAGTGTCTTCAAAGTATTGAAACTGTTGAGCCACCTTAATACATTTACAAAAATTAAAAAGACCAACCGGAACTCTTTTTGTCTGCCTTCCTTGGCCCAGAAAATCAATCTCGCCATAAGCATCAGTGGGAAGCTGTCGTGTGCACCTCTCTGGAGTCCATTGATCACTGCCAGTGTCCTCCCTTGCTATGTTATCATCATGAGCTGATTTTGCTCTGCCACACTTGCAAACAGTGCCACTAACATAAAACAAACCCTTTTTAGTATGAGACCAGAAGTCTGATTACAATGTTTACAAAGTGCAATGATCTTGCACATATTTATTATAATTATTATTATTATTATTACTATTATTATTATTATTATTATAAATAATTATTATAAATAATTATTATAAATTAAGGACATTATTGTCAGTGATGTTAGAGCTCAATAATTATGATAATGACAATTTTAACAGTGAGACAATTAACAATGTTCCAACTTGATTGTAATGTTCACAATGAATCAACTCCCGTATGCAACTGGAAGTGAGCTGTTTTCCCTTTTAACTTGTTTTAACACAATCAAATTTACATTGCTGAGTATTTTTTCTCCACTAGAGATGATTAGTTTAAAAGGAGACACCACTGCCCTGGCACGCAAAATTGTCTCTTCCGGTTGCCGCCCCCGTCTCAAAAACTCGCGTGCTTAAGCTCCCTATTGTGTTTTGTGCACTGTCAAGGCAAAAAGAGAACAAAAACCTACAACAAAGAAATTTGTCGGGTTTCATAACCATTCCCCTCTATTAACTATGTTTAAATATATGACAGGACCTCCCATTATTGTTATTGTTATTGTTATTATTATTATAATTATTATTATTATTATTACTATTATTATTATTATAAATAATTATAAATAATTATTATAAATTAAGGACATTATTGTCAGTGATGTTAGAGCTCAATAATTATGAAAATTATTAAAAATAATTATTATAAATAATTATTATAAATTAAGGACATTATTGTCAGTGATGTTAGAGCTCAATAATTATGATAATGACAATTTTAACAGTGAGACAATTAACAATGTTCCAACTTGATTGTAATGTCCACAATGAATCAACTCCCGTATGCAAAAACTGAACTTGAATAGTACAGTCAAAACCTTCAGATGATTTGCTCTGATGGCATGAAATCACAAGTTTGTCACTGAAAAATGATCTGTGATGCATGTTTTATGATAACTAAGGGAGAGCTGCCTGAGTTTACTGAGAGAATAGACCTTATTCATAAATGGCGGTCACATTTATAATTCTTTTGTCCACGTGCAAATTAGCCTACCAAGCCTCATTTTAAAGCAAGAATTCTTTTCAATTCACTGTATGGTATGGAGGCTTGGTAGGCTAATTTGCACTTCGACAAAAGAATTATAAATTGACCGCCATTTATGAATAAGGTCTATTGGAAATGCATTATCACCCCTCAAAAGCCAATTGTAATACAAATCTTAGATTGATGTTTCCAACAGGACAGACAAATGATAATCAACTCAGTTAATCATTTGTGCATGTATGTAAGAGCAGGAAATATTCTGTGGATGCCAGGTTCATTAACATTGAACTTACACACTATCAGTAGTTTTCTCGCTGTCCTTAACAATCTTGATGCATTCTCTTCTTCGAAAGGTGCCTCCAATCCATGACTTTTTGTTCTTCTACAGAAAAGAAAATTGAAATTGCCAGCTTCGAGGAACTGGAGAATGTACAAAAGTATTTAAGTTGGAAATTGACTTTCTCAGTAGTGTAGAGGGTTTCAGGAACAATAATAATTATTATTATTACAATCATTATCATTATCATTATTATTGTTATGGAAATAATATGACGGCAATCTTAAAAAAAAAAAGGCTGAATGTTAAATTGTAAAATTATAAATTTTATGTAAAAAGATAAAGGTATGAAAAATGAAATTTTCAAAACAGGTATGTGCAAGTACTAGTCTAATAGGCCCTGCATCTGGGAAAGCCAGTCCCTTGGTAACAGGAACTCCTAACTATTTTGCAGGACTAGAAAAATTGTATTTGACATTTAATGAATAGCTGTATACCTAACATTTTGAAAAACAAGGTCAACTTACCAACTTGTGGAGAGAAAAAGAACTACCATTATTGTCAAGCTCAAATATTGGTGAGAATCTTTCTTTCATGTTTTACGTACCACAAACCAAAACAAAGTCAGAAGATGATAATTTAACATTTGCCTTTAAGGTGAAAGGAAACAGACTTGATCTTTCTTTTAACAGTTTTACCCAAAAGTTTTGGATTCAAGTCACACGATCAACAATGATCAAAACATTTATCAACAAGAAATTTAGACAACCTTTACAGTACACTGAAACCAAACCAACAGACAGGCAAATTAAATATTTAAGACCGCTGAATCAATATTAGCATATTTAAATATCAAACTGATTTTTTAGTCAGAAGGAATTTCCAAAAATCAGGAATAAAGTTAATCCGAAAAAATTTTCCAGACTTCATGCCAAAATTTCCATGATGATTTTTTTTTCTTGAAACATTTTTACTTGTTAACAAATTAAAATTTATGATTGTTGGTAAACTAAAACATCTGTTTTGAGGCCAACAAAAGCAAGGGAAGTCATTCATATTTTCCCAGAGTTGAACTATAAACAAAATAAATTTTTTAGTACACTTTTTCATGATTTTTTTACAGGATTGTTTTTGTTAAGACATAACTTTGGACAAATAACCAATTTATAATGATTTCCACAGATAATTTTTGAAAGTTGCACAAAACAACTAGAGGGGTACTGGATGAAACAACCTAGCGTTTTCCCAGTTTATACATTTGCGTTCATTTTTTCTTTGCAATATATGACCTGCAATGATTTA
>NC_090876.1:3775578-3823078 GCF_036669935.1 Montipora foliosa
CATGGAACCGGTCCATGGACCATCCCTCATTTTGTGTTGCTAAAAGCAGAAAGATCTTTAAGAGAGAGAGAGAAAGAGACAAGTGATCCTCTCACTTATCTCAGTGGACAATTTCATCAATTGTCTCTGAAAAAATCTGAAAAATTCAGGTGGAAGCCATGACCCCTGCGATGTAAGGACGGTTGGGCACACTGGTCAATTGTGTTGGGCTCGTTTGTTCCGGTGAACGACGCAATGAATTATCTGAATGTATATTTGAAGTATGCGTTATAAACGAATCCCTTTGAAGCCACCAATTTGAAATAGATATAGGTGTCTTTAAGAGACAATTGCTTAAATCATTAGCCCATAACTATAGATCGTTTTCACGTGACGTCACAGCGGCCATGTTGGTGTACAAGAACAATAGACGTTCGAACCAAACTTTTTTTTTTTTTAATGCATATTCCATGCATACATTTTGTATTGTTTTGCACACCAATATGGCCGCCAAGTCACGTGAGTGAAAACCATCTATAAGCGAACAACAGCCCTATATTCCTGTTAAGAATGAGAGCGGGAGCCCGAGCCCAAGCCCAAGCCCAATGACTAATCTCAAGAAACTAACTTGATGTCATAACCGGAAGTTTTTTTTCGCGGAAAAAGTAGTCTACATAGATGTTTAATGCCGTGACATAAGTCGTAGTCCTGGGCTGTCAGGTGGATAAGGGCGAGGATTGCTTTCCTCATTCGTCCGAAAATTTCTCTGCTGGTACCTTTACAAAATGAAGGGTCCACAGGGGTGGTCCATGGACCTGGGTTCCATCACGGTTATGTATACGTCCTAAAATGTGTTTCTTTTATTTTACATTACATGTTAGAACAACCTTTCGCTAAAAGGTGAAAATGGTCCCATTTCAAGTTGTGCCCAGTTGAAGTAACATGATCCGCAAGAGCAGATTAAAAGTCTTGAAACCATTAATTAGTTTTTCATGTTACATACAAAAAGTTCAAATTTGCATTGAATGGTCACTCCTGAGGATGTATGTCGAAGCATACGAAACGTCAAGGAAAGAATTTCAAAAAATGCGCTTGTTTATAACGTTTGGCACCGCTGTTTGCGACTTATTTTTTATATAAGGTTATTTGGCCAAAGAAAAGGAATATTCACGACGTATGACCCAATCTAGAAAATTGCTGGATTTTAAAAAAAATTATTGGCGTCTATTTTTAATGAAGTAATTTGCACTTCACCACATTTCTAGTCAATCCTTTGCAGTCGCTCGGGTCAAAGTCACGCAACGCTCGGACGAGGAGCGTTGCGTGACTTCGGCCTTTGCGGCTGCAGAGGAGACCGTGACTACATCTCGTGCTTATCTACCATACCCTAGAGAGAATGAGGGTTGCGTACGATTATCGCGTTTAATTACTATTTATATCTCATTATTACAGTCGAAGCTCTTGTAAGCGACCCGGGGGGGGGGGGGGGGGGGTACTATATATGGACCATATAGGTATGTTCCGCTGTGAACGACTAGACACTTAAATAAAGTTCCTTTCGTTTCCTTTCCTGAAAGACGAAGAAATTATTTTTTTCAAATAATCACCTATGTAATTACACTAAAACAATTATTCACCGATATTCACCTCGCGTGACTTCGGGCATGCGATATAAGTGTGCGTTAATAGACGTCTTTACAGTTGTGTGCTTAGTTACCTGGCCTTTAAATAAAAGTGAGGCTGTGTTTACCTTGTTATGATACAGACCTCCCTCCTTTTCTTATGTTAATGATATTATTGTCATGCTAATTAGTAATAATTTACATAAGAAAAGCAGTGAGAGTTCTATCAAAACAAGGTCAACTCCAGCCTCTCTTTTATTCATAGGTCAGGTAACTAAACACACCACTGTAAAATGGTCAATTAATCAAGGTTGTCAGTTTGACTAACTTTGGTTGGAGTCGTTTCCGCGATGACTGCGCGTTCGTCCAGGAAGCTTTACACCCTCTTCAAGGTTCTGCTGAGCAAGCTCCTACATCAACGGCAACAGTTTGCGCAAGCTGTTCAGAATTTGGGGGCGACCGGGAGTGGCGAGGCTGCGTCCCAAGATAATGCGACTGTGTTGAATCCGACGGAAACCCTTGTGGTATTTCTAGTTTTATTTAAACTCTCGTTTTTGGTGGGGTTTAATGGCTATTTTATTGGTTATTATATTTCTGTTGGTTGGTGATTCAAATTTGGAATTTTCGCGTTTCGATCACGTGCTCTGTTGTTTATTCGTTTTGCTCCTCTTCATGGGGCGGTTTTTGTAACTCCTTGGGGGATAGTGGTTGTATTCAGTGGTTCGTTATGGTGGCACTTGTTTTATTCTGTTTGGGTGTTTGGTAGTTTTGTGTTGTCTCATACTTTGAGAGGTTATTTGTTTCGCTCGAGGAATGACACGGTGATTTTTTGCAATCCGTTGCGTGTCTGATTAGGAATGATTCGGTCGAGGTCCGACGGAGTTGTTTTGGGTTGTTGCCTTTTTTGTTTTGTGCCACGGGATGGCGTAATGTATAATTCGAGGTCTGATACAGCTGTCATAGGTCGCGGACCTTTGCTCTGTGCAACGTAGTGGCGTCTTGGGGACATCAGTTGAGGACTTATAGAACTGAAATAGGTCGATGACCTTTGCTCTAAGCCAGAAGGAAGTTGATAAAAGACGGAAAAGGGAATAATCCGGTCGAGTACCGTTGTTTTTTATAACAAGGAAAAAAAAAACGACACAAAACGATCAACAAATGAAAAAAAATGGAACGTAGACATAAAACAAGGATAGAATTTTGGTCGGGGACCAGTGGTTCGGTGCAACGAGCACTTATTATTTTTGGCGCCACCAGATGGGGAAAAACACAACGAAAGAATTCTCGGTCGCGGACCAATAGCGCAACGATAGGAAGGGTTTTTTGCTCTGTGCCTTGTGGTGTCGTAAAAGAAAGTGGCCCCGGCCGATACTGTGAAAGCGCTCGAGGAGGAATCCGATGAGTGGACACGGAAGATGGATACACCTGGGTGGAAAGAGGCACCGTGAGAGTAAAGTGTCTTGCCCAAGAACATAACACAATCTCCCCGGCCAGGACCCGAACCTGGCCCGGCCAGGACCCGAACCTGGACCTCCGCGCCTCCCCCCCCCCCCCCTCCCCCCCGATGCAGAGTACAGAACCAAAAAAGGTGTGGGAGGCTAGTGCTCTCACCGCTTCTGCCGTTTAATTGCTTGTAATAGTTGTACTTGTAATGATGGTGAAGATTAATGTTAAATGCCCAGGTTGTTGGAAGCGAGGAAAATAATATCTAACAATAATAATAATAATAATAATAATAATAATAATAATAATAAAAATCCTTTTGGCTGTCATGGTAATTGATCCCGTAACGCTAATCCATCTTCAGCAAATCAAAGTTCTGCTACGGCCTGAATTGTTAGCCCAAACATTTAACATTTAAGTATTTGTAAACACGATTGATTTATCCTCTCGCCAATAATGTACGGAGAGTAAAAGATGAAGTCGGTACTTCGAAAGCAGTGTCAGCAGTCCCTAACTTGGATATCTCTTGCCAACGTCGGGTCCACGTCGCAATATTACAACTTGTATGTCTTTCTTATCACGGTTACAGGCACAAATTACTTAAACAGTTTGTAAAAAAAATTCATCATTCAAGCTATGCGCAATAGTGAATTAGATAAGAGTGTTGATCTATTACTTTGCGGTCTTGCCCGAGCACAGTAACAAATGCATTTATATTTAGATACACTTTGCGCTCGAAAGAAATAAAGGGCCGCCAATTTTAACCAATCAGCAGAAGCCATGTCACGCGCGACTGATTCTGCCATGTTTTTTCAGGGACGTGACAACTGATTTTCGCAGGAACGGGTATTCTAAAAATACACTCATTTGTGACTGTGCTGGGGAGCCCATCCATCCCATAACAACACTCTTATCCAATTCACTCTTGCTATGCGTTATTCATCATTGGAAACCAGCCTTTCGATGAATTGAATCTTCGCAACCAGCGCGCAAAACGTAAAAAAAATCACGTTTCTTTAAGTTGACAGATTGCCCATAAGCAGTTCATTATTATGTTCAACATTCATCCTCTGATGAAGTGCTAAAGAACCGAGCAATTTTGCGTTTTGATATAACAGATTTATGCGTCGGAGATATGACACCGTCTATGGATTGGTCAGCGGAGTGATATTCTCGCAAACTGTGCCATTGTGCGATTGGTTTCTTGGAAGTCATAGCCTCCTTCCAGTGCTGCAGTTCTGAGCCGTCAGCGTTTGTTCCCAGCACAACTCGTCCTATAACTTGATCGGGAGAGCTCTCCATTTCCTGCTTGACAAAAACTTGCAGACGAATGTCTTCTAAATTAGCATCCGCGACATCGAAAGCAAGGGCTTCATTGTAAACTGGAAACAAGCTTCCTGTTCGTAGTGTCGTTGGCTTCCTTTTTCTTTGTCTTTTCCTGACATTTATCATCACTACTTCGACGTATATTGCTGAAAGGAGAGAAGCAAACAAATACTTCGTTAAACTAACGCCTCAGAAACGATTTACGGTACGAAATGAGTGTCCTTGCGAGGAAACAGCTTTTGGCTTCCTAACCCTAACCCTAACTCTCTATAGTTATTTTAGGAAGACAATACCCTTGGCTTTGCTTCATTTCGTTGTATTGCAACATTCATTCTTGTGCTTGTAAGGTTAGTGTAAAGTGGGCATCTTAGCATATTGTGGCTAGGAGCGTCGGGTAACTCTAAGGATGAGAAAGACGTATCATATTCCCAGTATATTTATCCGTATTTTGTGAGTAATTCTGACCTGGAAAGCCCTCTTTAACCATCCTCAAGTGCTGCGCCTTAAAAATCACGATGGTTAGACGCCGGGTCAACGGCATGAACATGAGTGAGAACAGCACCTGACCGAATCCCAAATCACGTGGTTGATCCTTGACCTGCCAATAACAAAGAAAGAATTTTTGCCACAGTAAAGGAAAACAAACTGATACTATAGGATTACTATACTCGGATGATGTAGCAAAACGTACCGGGGAAAAGTCTCGTCACCATGCAGGCGAAAAGTACTCATTTAGTGCGAAGCAATCCAAAAAAATAATTTGGTTTAATCCTGGATCTATCTCTCATTTCTTCCACCAAACTGCCACTCTTTATTTCTACCCAGGAGGCTTCAAGCGTCTGGCGTGCGCTCGGCTTCGGTTCCTTCCTTGAACGCGGTTAGGACTCGGAACGAAAATGACCATCCCAGGAGCCCATTTGGAGCGTGCAACGTCCATACAGCGTCTGTGAAACGGCGTTTTCACAATATTTAACAATTATTCCTCGAGCCCGAATGGGCTCTGAGTCAATAGCCCATGAGGCCGAAGGCCGAAGGCCGAATAGGCTATTGACTCAGAGGCCATGAGGGCGAGAGTACAAGAATACAAGATTCTTGTAGTGAAAACTAAGTTCAGTCCCAGTGAGGATTCCAGATTACTATCTGCTCCTCTCCCTATCGTGACGCTTGGCCCTCCTCTCTATATTCCTGTTCCGTCTCTCAATTTCTATTTTATCACAGATGTCAGATGTGAGTCTCCGCCAGGCTAGCCGATCTGTTACGATTTCTCTCCATGTTCCGAGGGCAACTCCGCGCTTGAGGATGTCCTTCAGGGTGCCCTTGTAGGTTAATTTTTAGACTAGCCCTTCCCGCGAATTAGGTCAAAAAACAAAGGCAGTTCTGGTTCGGCGACCCTATGACGTCAGCTTAATTTCTTGTAATTGGTCATCGGGCTCCTGTGGGAGTCTCATTCGCGGGAAATTCAATCTAAAAATAAATCGGCCTGTGAAAACGCCGTTACACGAACACAGTAGAGTTGTAGGCTCCGGGTCATGGGTTCCTGCCATCCTGTGTATTTCACGCAAGATAACGACGTATTCATCAATGGTAAGGCTCCCTAAAGGTGAGTCAAGCATTTACCTGTTGTAGCTTTTGTATTTCTCTGCATACAATTATTTCTTCTCGAACGGTTCCAGCTCCAACCACTTCCAAGTGATCCAGATGGTGTGTCAACTCCCCCACAGGAAAGGGATGAGAAAATTTGTCCATGTACATTAGGGTAAAACTCAAGTTCTGTTTCCTTACCAGGTCATAAGGCAAACCAAATTCGAAAATCTCGTTTAAGTTGGGATTGGCATTTCTTTCATGAATGTCTGTTTTGAGAATGTCTTTCTTCATGGCTGGGACGAGTTTAAGCTCGAGAAAAACATTTGGTGAATCACCGACATATTGTGGAAACTCTTCGCCTTTGATCAGCCTCACTACAAGGACAGTCCTGCATAAAAAATTAAAAGTACAATTTTATCCTTTGCTGGCAAACTTTCCAAATATCATATGGCATGGAGAACTTTAATCCTTTAATTAAGAAAGTGGTGTTAATGAATTAAAAGAAGATAAATGCAAAGACATAATTTTAGAGGGACCTAGACACCAGTATCTAAGAGGATATGTGGTAGCTCATTCCAAGTGGAATCGCTGAAATCATAAGTATTCTTCATTCATACCTGACTGGATCAAACTGCAGAGAAAAGTATACTCGGCCCAAGAAATCTGCCTCAGTTGGGGGAATAAATCGCTCCACGGGGCCTGCATCTGACAAATCGTATGGCGTCATGGTTTCTCGATGAACTGTGGACTGTAAACAAGATTATCAACGTAAAGAAAATTTAATTCCCTTTTTGTCTAGACTCCACAGATACCACTCCCAAACGACCGTTTGATTGATGGTGTAATTTTACTGTCAAGACCAGAACAATCTTCAAAACGCTTTTCGGCTCATATGTTGTCGCGTTCTTAGGAACTAAAGAAACAATTGATAAAATTTGCACAACAAAAAATAGCAAACATCTCACCTCTAGGTATGATCTTATTCATCGTTACTTAATGCAACTTAATTTTTATTGAATTCGTATTATCTCTCTTTACCACAAATAAACTTAGCAGTAAAGAAAAAACAGTTATGTAATGCAGCCATAGAGCAATTATAGTTGTGCGCAGTGATCAGAGAAGCCATGGAGTTTCGGGCTGGCCGCCACCATGTCCAAGTAAAAAGACAATCACACAAGTGGGCAGTTACCACCAAATTAGATTAGCGAGGTGTCGATGAGGTGACAACGACTGTCACCACCAGTCTTTTGTTTTGAGCACGCGCAGAGGATTTGTAGTGTTCAATTCTACTGAGATCGTGTGCTCAGAACCAAATAGTCATCTCAAGTTTTCTATGGATTAAGAGGATGTGATATCGATGATAGACATTATAACATGTTTGCTTTAACAACATATCCATTGCTATATCAGGAGCCTAACACCCAGAGACTATAACTCCGATATCTTTCATAGGAGTCACCGTTTTCTCAGACAGTTAAGATTTACAAAAGCCTTTCTGCAGAAATGCATAAATTCAACAAGAAGAAAACAAGGGGGTCGCCAATTTAGGAAACTCCTGGTCATTCAAGTGAGAATAGCAGTTGTCCCGCCCTGGTGATAAGCTGCTGCTTTTCGTTAGAATTTACGTCAACACATTTATCTCATTTGATTACAATTACAATTTTCAATTTTCTTGTTTCTGGCGTTGATTATGAAGATAAAGAAATTATGATAACGTTTCTGTTGATTTACCACGTCTTTTATTCTGAACTTTCACATGCTGCACATGACTTAAAAACCCTGATGTGACTACGTATGAGTTTAACTTTTCACCACTTATCTATAAAGCATTACCATGATACTATCTTCTTCATCTGAGCTGGAATAAGGAACCTCGTCGTCGTCCTTAATCGAAGAGTCCTGGGGCTGAACGGACACCACGTTGACTTCCGGTTTAGGAATCCATGGAGGAGGGTTGGATAAAGGATATTGTTGAGACAGAAGTTTTTGTTTTTTCTCTGCTGGGTCTGAGAGGTTAAAATAAAATTCAATGTAATGTTTTCAGGTTTTTAAAGTTCTCTTTCGGTTTAGTTCGGGTAACAGAAACTAGAGAGTCTGGCTTTTCCTTTTTGCCGAGAATAAATTGAAATCCAGGCTTGCAAGAAGTGGAGAAAAGAAATTAAAAAGCCACAGAAGAGTGGACAAGTCACAGCTACATCAAATACAGAGCGGGAAAATTAATCAATAATTTGAAGAAGTGGATAAGCCAGACATTGAAGGCGAGCGGTGTCTGGCACTGCAGACCAAGGACTGCAGACTAACCCTAAATCACAGTTATTGAAAGCTAACCGTTCTAAAATGGGTGCTTACTGATAAATACTGTTTATCAGCACTATTTTAAATGGGTTATAAGCGCTATTTGTAGGCAGTCTACAGTCTGCGGTCAGAAGTTATCATAGACTTGAAGGAGAAGAAGAAAAAGAAGAAGTTCGAACTTCAGGATTATGTGCCGCTGAAAATTCAGTAATAAAATGGATAAGGGAACCCCCCTTTATTCAAATGTGCTACTTGCTCAAATTGTAGAACTTGAAGGGGACTGTGCCAAAATAATCATAAAGTTTGGATTTATCACTACAAATAGACTCAGCAAAATTAAAAGAAAAACAAATATTTTATTTGATTATTCATGGATTCTGATCAATAGATTATAAAATCCTTTTTCCTAACTTTTCAAAGTTTTGTTTTCACTTGCTTTTGAAGTCAAAGTAAGCAAAAGATACATCATGTATGTTTCAGTTCTTTTCTTCCTTTGAAGATATTTCAATATTGTTTGCCCCTTGCTCTCCTAGGGAGCTTCATCAATGAACAATTTCCTTCTAAAAAGCTCTGAGATAGAAAAGTGAAATCGGTTATCATGCACCGTGCAGTATGCCTAAAGCCAACCCTAATGCTAACCATTTATAATTAGTGCCTAGACTTGACAACCATTGGGGTTTTATAAAATACACATGAAAAGAACCAACCCTACACTAAGTTCATCCACTCACCTCCAGAACAAATTTAACAAAAACTCAACAAATAAACTACTTCAACGTAAGAAAGCTGACAAGATCGACATCCGACGTTACAACAGGCTGAGATACCACGGCTTACCCAAACAACACAAACCTAACGTACCTATGTGTCCCATAGTTTCGGCGTTCTGGGGTTCGCCGACTTACGAACCACTGCTTGAGAGAGTTAGGGTTAGGGTTAGAGAGAAATAAGAAATAAGAAATAAGTATTCCAGTTTTCGTCTCCTTTCCTGAAGAATGTTTATGTTGTACATTAGGGAACGCAATATTATACTGAAACATCGGTTTTTTGTTCCAGGTAAGAAGTGACTTGAATATAAAAAGAACTGACAAATGCATGCAGCATCCCAACACCAAATATATATACACCACGAAATCACATATATTAGCAACGGTTGAAGCTGCCGTAGGGGACTATATGAGCGACGTGCAGGTCGAAATCACTGGCTTAATCCTCATGGTAAGACGCTCTGGCGTGGTGTCCAGAGCTAGTGCCGTGAGTGGCCTTTTTCTGCACATGCGCAAACGCGTTACGTACTGTTACTGCGAGTACCGTAGGAAAAACATAACTGTCATCTTGAGATGTAACTCGATGCACGCATCTTGCATGATTGTCGTCCGCTGGAGTGAATCCAATTACGTGGGCATCACCCCTAACACCATCGAGCCACCTAATACTAAATGCAAATACAGGTTGACGATGGAAATTCAGGATTTACCACACCGTTCCTAAGAAAAATAACTACTGTTGTAAATTCTGTTCTTGTGTCGTGTTAGGTCATCAGTATACATTCAAGTCACTTCTTACCTGCAACAAAAGCCGGTTTTACAGTAGGATAAGTAGTTCGCTGATGTACGACACAAACACAAGAAAAAAGACGAAAACTGGAATAACTATTTCTTTTTTTAGCCATTCTCTTTCTATCATATATGACGCCTTTTCGCTTCGACGACAACAGTACTAACCTTTTTTCTTAGCCCAAGTTTCCTTGCCTGTTTCTTTATTCTCTTCAACATGACCATTTTCCTTTATTACTTCTGTGTCTCCGTTGGCTTCTGTTGCATTAGGAACTTGTCTATAATCAAGAAACTGTTCCATGAAGGAAAGGTTCTTAAATCGCCTCCAGCATAACACGGACAGCACTCCTAATGCCATGACTATACCGCAGACCAGGCTATCACGGTCAACTGTGATGGGAGGAGGATTCACTGCGAACACTGAAGCAAAAAAAAAAAGATCAAAAGTCGGGCCTGGTAACTTGATGAACTTGAAACTCACGTATTTAAAGCTATATTGATGATGACAGCAAGACTTAACAAACCCAATTAAATCAAAATGACACAACGAATATTCTTGACTTGGCAAACATACAGATTTTTCCTTTGGTATTTGATGGTATTTCCTTACTGTTGAAAACAAATCTTGGCGGAATGTAGCAATCAAAATACTTCTTTTATAAAAGTGAAAAAGAAGAAGACTTTGGGAAGCAATTCTTAAAAAGATCTGTCTAAAGATACATGAAACCGGTGTTCAGCTGTCGTATTGGAAGATACAAAACTGAAAGTGAAGCTTAATTTCAGTTTCTACCTTATTATAGGTACGAGTTGTATAATTATGCACTTAGTGACTGGCCCCAAGGGAAACCGTGAGTGAGTTTTCAGGTTTCCCTGAAACCCTCAATGTTTCCCATCGCCTCGGGAAACATTGAGGGTCTCTGGGAAACAAAACTCACTGTTTCCGGTGGGGCCAGTCATTAAGTGTTTTTTTATACCTCCCAACTCAAAATAGCACAATACACGGATGTCAGCTTACGACTTTATTGCAAAATGTTACAAATCCCATCAATTTGCATATAGAATAAGTCACAAATCTTGTTAGTAGATTTCGAGTTTTTGTCGCGTAGAAACTGTTCAATTCCTTTTTCAGTTCTTGTTTGAAACCGTTTAGCTGCCATGACTGCGTAAAAATTAGGGAGTAGGGAATTTAAGAAACGACGACGGCTACGACTACGACAACGCCACAAAGCAATAATATCATTGGTTAAAAAGAACATAAATAATCGTGCTGCACGTGCAGCACGGATTTTAGCAAGTATCTTAGCGGTCCTCTGCATAACGACGACGTGAAATCACCAAATTTGAAGTTTTGACGACAACGTGAGCATGCAACAGAGAATCTTTCATCTTCTAATATAACTCTGAAAACGCTCGTACCAATTTATTTTTAGGATACTTCGCCCACATTGTAGGACGTGAAAGAGACTGAATAATCGCGAAAGACTTATGATAAAGGAGAGTTATATTTTGAGGTGCCGTTTTCGTCGACCGTCGCCGTTGTGGATCTTAAATTCCCTAGTTTAAGATCTGCGACGCGACAGTAACGAAAACGTCATTTAAAATTCCAACTTCAGGTTAATTAATCTTTTTCGTCATTAAGTTGGCTTATCTGACTTCTAAAAACTACTGTAACTTTCCAGGAACTGAATTAGGAGGTGCGGTGTTGAAGCTACGACAGAAAATTCAAATTCGCTGCCTTGTGTTCACGTTCCCTGACTTTAGAATTGGTAATTTCACGTCGTAGATTTGCAGAAAACGTAAAAGAAATTGTTCAAAACTGAAAAATGCACGCACAGAGCGTGCAAAGCTATTGTAATTGCTCATTAAATATGCATAATTTGTGACTTTTTCGCTGCCGTCGCGTCGTAGATCTTAAACTCCCTATTATTTGCTTGACGCGGCTGGCATACAATTTTGTCTCTGTTTCAAAAGTGCACGACCTGATCACGTGCGAGTCGAAAGTTCAAGTCGTTGTTCGTGAGTCTTTATCCAAGACACGTGGCACGTTCTCCTCCAATTGGAAAACGTATTTGAGTTGGGAGGTATAACAATAATTTTTCTTCCATGCTGGGTGCAAGCCATTTCTTATATCATTTCATCGTTGAAACGCTTTTGGCAGGTGGAAATAGAAATGTAAGAATTTGCCTCGGTTTTTCACTTGACATCTCAACAGACATGTGTCCTCAATAAATTAACAAGGCACAGTCACGTTTGTGTTTCAAACTAATTTATCAGGATTGAACTCAAGTCTTTGTTATGCAAGCAGGTCTTTTGAAGCTTGGTCTAGATCTCAGCTTAATTCTTTTCAGCTAGAAGCCAAGATTTGCTAAAAGGAAAAAGAGAAGTAGAATGATAGGGCAAAACTTAAGGAAACAATATTTACATTCGGCCTTGTTGGATATGAGATGTAGTTGCAACAGAGCTATATACATCGCCCCTCATTTAGTTCGAATTCTTGTTGGGTGATAGACTATCGTTGAAAATAGAGAATATTACATGGCCGCGCGGGGATACGAATTTTATCTTCGAGTGCTGAACGTATCTCTCACTCGCTCGCTTCGCTCACTCGTAAGAGATACTTTCAGCACTAAGATAAAATTCGTATCCCCGCGCGGCCATGTAATATCCTCTATATCGTGTTCGTTACCATGACGACAGCTATATCCTCACATGTGAAAGATAAAAATGGTACGTTTTCTGCGCGCGGTGAAGATATGATTTTTTAGTAAAAAGAGAAATCCTGGTATTTCATCAGTATCTATATAATAAATGTCAAATAATCTTTGATAGGCTGCCTGAGATACTGAAGGAATCATTTCCTGGGCAAAATGTCAGTTCAATTTGCAATCAAGTGACTTTACAATATTAGCGCGCGTAAGAAATAATGAAATTATCGGCATCATGGCCTCAAGGGACGAAAATCTAGATCGAGTGGCGCACGGCCTTATATCACGTTAACGTTTAAGTAGAAGTAAAGTGCAAATTGTATTTGATCTAAAAGCAGTCTCCATACTTAATAAAAGTTTGCTTTTGAGACACACGCAACGAACCGAGGCAACTGTCATCATCTTCAACTCGTCACCTCAACTAAATTACGTGAATATCAGTCCTACACAAACTTAATCTGAGTCATTTTATAGAGTAGAGAATTTATGGAATATCTCCTTGCACTCAGAAAACTACATGCTGAAATTGTGTTTCGTCTAAATTATATCTTGATACACCACGCATTTAAGCGTATCTTAGGTTACAGAACATTCAACACTAAAATGTATTAAATTGCTTTTCAGTATTTACTGTAAAGATAATATTTAATCTCGGAACCAGACCGCTCCGAACAATTGTTTTGAACTTTTAAATATAAAACAACGATATTTAATTAATGTTGCAGACATGTTTCGGCGTAACCTTCTGCCTTCTTCAGTGTAAGTAGTCTTACATAAGAGGGAAATCTGAATATAAATATATGACAAATGTTGATGTGTACAATGCAAATACAGCATAAAGAAAAATGTCTAATGTGTGCAAATAATGAACATGCACTTGCACTGAAGAAGGCAGAGTTTTCTGCCAAAACGTGTGCAACACGGAAAAATAGACGTTTTGACAGAAGGCCGAAAACTCAAGGCAATGTACATCATGTTTAGTTTTCGTTTGCGTCCATAAAATAATCAATACGTGATCATGTTTCCACACAAAAATTTCTGTTGATTTACTGTCGGAAGGTGCTACCTACCCTCTAAGAACGTTTCCGGATATTTTTCGTCAAACCTTTGCTTCAGAATGGATTTCCTGATCTCGTACTCGAATTAGGGTCTAAGTGTACTGATAGCTGCGATCAGTGACAGGAAAATTCTATTTATATATTTTTGTCGAGGTGAGTTTGATAATGTTAAATGGCCTAGGTCTAAATCATCCGCAACTCTTAAATAGGTACACTGAAAACTGAAGATTGCTATTGAAACCCTAGCGTTATTCTGTCCCCACAGCAGTTATCAAGACAAATAACGTCAGCTAAAAATTGAAAAATATCGAAGGCTTCTGAAATTTTGGCAATTGTATGCAAAAAGATTTTCCAACTACCATAAATTGTCCTTGTTTACAAATTAGTTTTGTTGATAATTAATTTCACACAATCGCATTCTGTCCTCTCCACGTTTACAGTTTCCTTTTTGACTTTCAAATAAATGTTTCGCATTTCTTGAATATGGTGCAGAAGCAGCATGATACTCATACAACAGTTGATTATTGGAGAGCAGAATTATTAACTGAGAAGGCTTTTTTGCAAGGTCACGAAGATAACGAGAAACTAAAGCAAAGACCCTTCTACTTAAATTAAGGTAGACAACTTAAATATGTATTACTCAGTTAAATATTCATCTTTATCAGATCAATAAGCAAATGCAAAAAATGGGAAAGGTGGATTAAAATAGTTTGGGTGGGTGTTGTATCCAATTCTCTATCCAAAACGCCTTACAAAACTTACCACAGCCTGCTAGCAAACCCCAGATTCGATAATCTTAGAAAAAGAAATACAAATTTTTCGATCTTTTCTTTTGACTGCATTTTCTCTGATTACACAAATAATTAACTTTGTGAACGGCGATCGATTGCGCATGCCTCATCAAAACTGGCGGAACTGAAGCCTTCAAATTTTATCGTGATCGCCAAATGACAATTCTTTATTTCTCTTTGAGGACACTAATATTTTTCATCCTTTTTCGGGATCCATAAAGAAGACTCGAAATAAGGTTTTCGAACACTCAAAAGGCCAAAGATTAGAACATTTTGCCAAACAGAAAACCGAAAGCGAATTATCTTGGGAAATGGAAATGGAAATGCAATTTCCATCAAAACAAAGTCTATTTTTAAACTGCCAAAATGAGTGATTGATAACCGTAAATGTATGTCACAAATCGTTGGCTAATATTGATTAAATGTACGATCCATTTTGGATTGGTGTTTCGAAAAGAGTCCACATTTCAATTTGTGAAAATATTTGAGGGGCCAAAACAAATAAGAGATTTCTTCTGATGAAACGCACAAGCGGTTACGGTTTGGGACGAAAAACACGGTATTCTCGCAGATAATATTCGCTTCTATTGAATCTCTAAAATTCAAGAAATGGATGAATTCGTGTGCGACTCAGAGTCAGATTAACGAAGAGAAATTGATTTTAAAAACAGGGAATCTTCGCTAGATCATCCTTAACGGTGTAGAAGATCATATTTCGGTTGTAAAATACATCTGAACTTATTTTACAATAATGAAGATATCTCCTTTCTTGTGTTCAAACATACGATAGTTCCTAATATTTTTGCAGGCATTAACTGGCAATCAGCTAGAGTGAAAACTCGCTCTCAAAATAAACCCCGCTCGTCGACTACTTTGACAAAAGAGTGGGTGCTTCAAATAGTTAACAATATCAAAACTATAGAAGCGAACTAGAAAATAAATTAATTTACCTTAAAAATGTTCTTCCAAGTTTCTTGTCCTCCTTCATCGTTTCGCTTCGATCGCACTAAATCCACACTTATGCTAATTTCGACAAATCCTTATTTCATTGCGGCTTAACGCCGAACGGCAACTGTTCGATAAAACGAGGAGTCGTTAAAATATGTATAGTATCTTGTCATCTACTTCATTTTTACCGCAAAAGAAGAAATCAGGCCAGTTTTGAGGGAGATCAACCTGACACTACGTTCGAACAAAAATCAGGAATGGAAGGAATAAATTTCCCTCTGCCGGGAAAAGAATTGAAGAGTTTATGATTAACAAAAACTGCAAATGAAAAAAATACAGCGAATGAGGTTCATACATTTCTTTTGCCCTATCATCTGCCCACGCCAAAAGCACTTCGTAAACAATGCGCACATTCGTATTATTTCCATCCGGTGCAACATATTTAATTATTCATCACCACAGGACCATCTGCCTTTTTAGAATCACATTCATTCAATGTTCGCTACACAACAAACACAGTATTCAGTACCGTGACGATTGTTCTCAATCATTCTCATGGCAAGGGCTAGAAAAAGTGGTGATGAATTTACGAGTCCTTGAGCCACGGAGGAAATTTTCTCTTTATGATAAAAAAGGGACTGATTTTCCATTTTCTTCATAATAAACATTGTCATCGACGAGCTTTCGAGACAGTTTGACAGTTCTGCAAACTTTCGACCGTGTCTCGGGTTTGCAGAACTGTCGAGAAATCTCCCAACTCCCCCTCCTGTTTAGATGAGGCTTTGTAAACACGCAAAAAGTCTATTGCTTTTATAAAATATTTCTCCAAAATAATTTGACAAATGAAGGAAAATGCTGGGTTTTTCGACTTCTTGATTGAAACAGATTTATTGGTACGCGGCTCACATTTCCTACCAGCTAATCAAAACGCGCGTCTGACAACTTCTGTAACCAATCAAAATTCTTGTGATGTCACAGCCGTATTTACATACTCTCATCTAAACACATCTATTGACCTATGAGAATGCGCGTACTATCCTAATTACTGGGTTGCTAAACCCAGTCGGAATCTGCGTAGCATTTGGTCGTGTTTTTTTGTTTTCCGTGTCGGGAAAAGTCTTTCCTGTCACTCCCCTACTACTTAGTGTCTTTGTGGGCAGAGTCGTCTGCGCGTATTTTTGCTAGGCTTCATGGGGTAGTAGAAATGGGTAGATTTGATCAGGTTGACGCAGTAGAATATTTAATTGATCTGCAATGGCTTCGAGAGTCGTTGTAACGCGAATGGCGTTTTAGTGGATCTTTAAGGAAAATATACCCTTACGGAACTCAAGAATGGAACGTCAATTGGATGAACAAGACAGGCGCTGAAAAGTGAATATTTGGAATCTTTAAAGCGACAAGTAAATGGTCTTCGACAACAATTTCATTTTTCGCCGTTGGATCTCAAGTGAGCTTTGTTTCTAATATTTTACTAATTGGTGTTATATCAAACACTGAACTCAAATGGCAAATTTCTTTTTATGGATTTAACAAACATTGAAGGAATCGAACGCCTTGAATGCATCACAGTGTTATTCAAGTCGTATAATAGTTGTCTGGCAATTTACATTACCTATTATTTTGTACAAAACTCTACAAAGGTAAGAAAAATTTGGAAATGTGACAATGAAGAATTATTTGAATGCTCACCTGAGCTTACCTCAGCCTTGTAAGACCCATCCTCTGCTATGCTAGCT
This sequence comes from Montipora foliosa, assembly GCF_036669935.1. Taxonomy (NCBI): domain Eukaryota; kingdom Metazoa; phylum Cnidaria; class Anthozoa; order Scleractinia; family Acroporidae; genus Montipora; species Montipora foliosa. Next base: position 3,792,622 of record NC_090876.1, read on the forward strand.
CGGTCTGGGACCCCGGCATACACTAAACGCAACCCTGATAAGCTCGAAAAGATCCAGAGACGCGCTATCCGTTTTGTATTTAACACCTACCCATGGCAACAAAGCGTGTCAGCATTATTGCAGAAACTAAAATGGCCAGACCTGTCATCACTAAGAAAACGTGACCGAGTGATCTTGATGTTTAAATTTTAAAAGGCCTGGTTGCTATTCCACCTGAGGATTAAGTTACCCGCTGCACCACGGCCACTCGAAGGAAACACGATTTTAAATTGAACACTTTTTCTCCATCACTGGATGTTTTCAAATACTCGTTTTTTCCCAGAACTGTTATTGACTGGAACTTGCTCCCAGCTCATGTTGTACACTCTACGTCCGTTTCCCAATTTAGATCTCAACTTGATATGATTAATTATGAATTTTTATAATGTAGTAGCAATAAGTATTATTGTCATTGTTATCGTCATTATTTGTTTGCTAGTTATTTTTCATTTTATCTTGGTGTATAGGAACTTAAGCTTTACCGAGTAATAAAACTGAAGAACTGAAGAACTGAATGAAAGCTTGTTGTCTCTTTTTTGCGTCATTATTGACGGTCAAGGTTCTTTCGAAAAGGGTTTGATGTGAACTGTCAGAAATTTATTTGATTGCATATGCGTTATGACACGGATTGTTTCTCTTGTTTGCACGCACGCAATTGAAATAGGAAGGGTTTTTGCCTCTGATAGCAACTATGTTGTTTGCTTCAATAAAGTTTCCGCTGGAAAAGGATTTTGCGATATTTCCAGCCTTTGTTAATTTTATAATCATGTTTAATTTTCGATCTTAACACATTTGCATACGTGGATTGAAATGGGATACGGGAGAATTTTCAGCAAAAATTTGTGACGCTGATGAATAATAAAGTGGTGATAAATAACCTCGTCTTGGAGAGTAAATTTTTGACTTTGCAGAAACAATGGTCAACCTCAAGAGTTGGGCGATTGTGATCTTTGTGTTGAATTCGCACATTTCTTGTCAAACTTTTTAACACTTGAAAGAAAAAGAAAACTAACAAAAACCTTGTATCTTGCCATCATTTGACACAGATGCTTCACTGTTTCGCGAGAAAACACGCCGCGGTAACTTGATCACGGCGCCTGCTGAATTCGATGTCACTTTCGATTTTGCGATTTGCTTGTGCAGCCAAAAGTACAATAACAACATTGAACGTAGCAGAAATCCCTCAAAATGTTTGTTGCTGATCGTAACTTTTTATATTCGCACTTCAAAATTAATGTTGTTTTCGTGTCGTAAATTTTATTGCAGATGGCAAAATATTTTATTCTCGATCGACCGTCCTGAAAAATTTCCTTCTTCTCTTCCTAAAAACTGTGTATCAATATTTATTTACTTTTTCATCAATATTTGTTTTCCATAAACAAGCTAACAAAATCTGTACCTTGCTTAGTTCACATTTGTTAGCGTTGAAATAGAATTTCGGTCCAATGCTTCTGTCATACGAAGTGGTATATTTTTTAAGTCACCCATCCAGATACTAACCCCGCCGGACTGCTAGGAATTAACTTCAGTTAAATTGTGTATTACAAAGCTGTCAGATGCTCAGAGTGCACGCTTAAACTTGTGGTGAAAAGAAGTTGTGCGCGGGAACTTGAAAATGATCAACATGTCAATCCAGAAGCCAATGTTTCTCGATTCCCTTTTAGTTTCTTCACTCTTTCTGGGTTCAGTACTTTGCTAGTAACCACATGTCTTCTCAGGGGGCTATTTACCTAAGACTTCTACCATTGCACTACAATGATATACAATACCAAAACAATATCATGCACCGTTAGAGCTACATATTACGCAAAGACAACTTGAATCTCCTGGAAGACAAAACGCAGCTCAGTTGACAATATGGAATAAAGCGCTGTGTTACTTCACTGCCACAGGTAAGCAATGCGTGTCATGGGCTCCTGTGCGTGTCTATTTTATCTAAAGCTGACAGGAATTTCTTTTTTGTGACAAATGATCAATTAATAGGCCGGTAGCCAGGTTTTTAACCTCAGAAAAGGATCGGTTTCGTCGTATGAACGCGTGAGCCAAAGGGCCTCTGCTGGTATGACTTCTGGGTGACCCCTTAAAGGGTCTTAATGACCCCCGACTTGAAAAATTGCCTGGAACGCTGCACGTACCACAGGCAACCCAGTGTACGCTCACCGAGCGTCTAGTTATTTCATAAAACTAACTCAGGCCCCTTCGTGTTTAGATGGTTGTGTAAACACAGAAAAAGTCCTCTGTTGCTTAAAACCATAGCTTTGCGGCGGGATTTAGTGACCAAATATGGCGAATTTCAGTTTGGTTATCGGGATGATACCTGAACAAATGACTCATTAAAAAAAGGTAGTGATCATTACTTTCGTAAAAGGCCTTGTGACGAAAAATTCGTCATTTGTCCAGAAAGCCGGGCTGAAGTATCTTCCCGCTAAACGCGCGGAAACGTCTTTCTACATTCACGCAGCATAACTAAGACTAATAATATTTACAATTAAGAATTTATTGAAGAAACTTAAGCAAAAAAAAGACATGCAACTAATTACTAATGGTTATTAATTACTAGTAAAATAGGAAAACTTTCGACCAAGACGGCCTAAATTTACGCGGTCGGCTCCTAACTATGACTCCTCGCAATGTTTTTGTTCTTTTTATTTAAACGTTCACTTCAGCAAGTGCGCGCGGCTTACAACTCTTGATTACAGAGAATACGACGAAAAGAATTGAATACAAACTCAGTCACTGAGACAGAATATGTTATTACGTAACTAACACAATAACATTAACATTAACACGAGATGACAGAACACGACAAAAATTCACATACTTACAAAAAAAGAAAAAAAATAGAAAATTTTTGTTACAGACCTATTTTGCACAAATTTATAAAAATACACCGGTGGAATAAGTGGTTAAATAATTCATTAAATATCAATTGGTACTTGATTTCCGTTCAACCCATATGCACACTCTGATTCATGGAAAACCATCATCGGAAATTCTCCGTTAGTTGACAAACCTTTTCAAAATCCTGGCTGAACAGGTTTTCTCTCTAATGTCAAGTAAAATACCAAGAAATTGAAAGTATTTAACTTCGAAAATCTTACAAAAATTACACAAAAGATGGCTGTAACTGTCTCAAATTATCAATTTGACGACGATATTTTACTTTGAACCCTGAGTTTCGCTGAATCTGATTCAGATGTTGTTATAAAAATGATTACATGCAACATATTAGCGTGAATCCAAACACTGAATGGCATAAAACCAGATAGCTTTGCTTCACCTTTAACAACTAAACAGGTCTCGAAAATCGATGATTCATCAATGACGAAGAAGTATAAGTTTTCACAAGACGACCACAACATAAATGACCGGCAGATGGCCGCAAAACAAATTTATATTTAAAAAATTCATAAGGCCTGTCTTTTCTTTCCGTTCCCTTTTTTCCCCAATTCAAAGGTAAAAATGTCGCTGCCTGTTCCCCTGGCTGTTCTGTGAAACTGACAAAAACAAGGATGAATTTTAGGGTCGAGGGCATGAAATAAGGTCGCCTTATAATATATTTCTTCTTCACATCTGCGCTTTAAATTATTTCCAGATGTAATGAATTTGCCGCTTTTTGAGCAATGGTAATAGTCTCTTAAATCTTGTTTTCTTATTTACATTGTCTTATTTAGTTTGCTTTTTGCTTTGTTGTCGTTTTCGTCTTTTTTGTACTCGGATTTTCTTCTTCCAGCTGATGCCATTTCGCCACAGAACTCGTGGATGTGAGCATGGCATTCCAATGATCCACTGCTTCGTCGTTTGATGTTGATCCAATAACTACTTTACCGATGAAGCTTTTCTTTCCTCTTTCGGAGATGTGTTTCACTTGTAATAGCACTGATATTTTGTGTAGAATACGGTGTGGGATAGCAAAATTGAAAGCTTCGTTCCACACCGGAGGCACGTCGTGTTTTTTCACTAAAGTGCTTCGTTTCTTTAGCTTCTTATCGCCCATTTTAACATAAACTTTTACCAAAGGATCTAAACAATAAAACAACACCGTTAGTAACTCCATGCATTGTTTGTGCAAATATGGAACTCGACGCGCCGAATCAGCTTTGCATTTACTCGTCTTTCAATTGATTCCCAGTTAGATTCTCATTTTCTTCAACTGTGAGTGCATCTCAAACCTTTTGTCCGAGAAGAGATGGTGGCTACAGCTCACGTGAAGGGCAACTGGTCGCATTTCTAGTTTTTAAGTGTTGACAAGAGATTCTCGTTTCCAGTGCCAAAAACGTCCTTCCGGCGTGTAAGGTTAAAGGGGAAATATTTCGTTGATGACTCGGAGATACTCGGATAAAATCCGAGTGCTCCTTTGCCGGAATCTAACCTACGACCTTCCGATTCTAAATGAGCTGTAGGAGACTCGTGGAACTTGAGATAGGCCATTAAACTCAGTAGATTCATGGGACAGTCGGAAGTTATCGATCGGACTTTTTCCGAGTATCCCCGAGTCACAATCGATCAAATGAATCTCGTCATTTCATTCAACGGGATTAACAAATAACATTTCTTTTAGTACAATAACTGTATTGTGCTTCAAATCGATCATCGTTGGAAGGAGTCTTTGATATCCGATCTGGTCGGAACATTGGCAATGGGAAAGAATGTATCTTTGGCTGTTTAAACGGAGATTCTGTTGGTCAGACTTTCTAAAAGCCGTTTCTTGCACAAAACGAGCGTTACTTTATAACTCCAACACTTAGAAATTGTTACTTACCGGGTTTTTTGTTTTTGCTAATTGGCTTTAAACTCTTTGCCTTCATAATTATCACCGTGAGTTTTTCGGATGACTTCAGGTATGCCAATGATATTAGCAGGGCAGGTCCTGGTACATCAGAGTCCACCTCTCCGGAAAATGAAACTGAGGGACGTTTCGGCGCGACTGGTTCTATTGCTTGCTCCTCCACCTCAAATAAGTAAGAATACAATTATCAACCCTTCTATTTCCAAGATCGAAAAGTTCATTCTCCTTACTAGTACCATAGACTTCTTTGTTGGGTAGTCATGAGAATTTGGTGTTATATCAAGATCACAACTCTTAAGCTGCATGATAATTATCTTTATTCTCAATACCTGTCTGACTGACATTTCATTGAAATGGTGAGGAGAAGTTACTTGCTGGTCACTCCTGGGAGTCAAAGGGTTAGTTAATAACAGAAAAATAGTGCTAAGCGAGTGGTGATGGACTAAATTATGTAGTCATCTCAACGAATGAACACAACGGGATGCAAGATAATGACTTGGACTCCTAAAGCGGGAAGTCTTGTTAAACGTCATTATCAAGGTTACTTCATTATTTACAAGTGCTGGAGAATTGTGATCCAGTGTTCCCAACAATCGGTGCGTTTTCCGTCAAAAAAAGCTGAAGTTCTCAGTAGAATATCTTTTTCAACCGTTTTGAATTGCAGTTTATTTCTAAAGATCTCTCCCACAACACTGAGGAGCGGACATGCATCACACCAGCCAGTGCTTACCAAGAAAACCTGTCTTCCAATCAGTCACGTGTAAGAACTGCAATTAACAGTACATCTACCCTGTAAGATATGGGCTTGGTGACTACTTTCGAAACTAGGTTAGGTTTTGATAGGACATGGATTTCATATGGTTTTTGAACAAATAAGATAAGACATTGGATTGGAACCACCTAATCTGACGTAGGGCTTGTTTGAAGTGAACCGGCTTCAAAAGAGAGAGTTGAATTTTTCTTCTTTTTTATGTGAAGTGTATGAACCAACTATTTTTCGTTAAAGCGGGAATAGTCGAAATATTGACCATTATTTTGGCTTTCGTGCACAGACGCTACATATATGAATACAACGGACTAACCGTACGTGACTGGTGCAGGAAATAAGGAAAAACAACTTATACCACAAATAATAAGTCTTGGTGAATTCAACGACAGTCCATTAACTCAGGAGACCTCAGGAGACTAACAATCGAATTTCCAGTAGAACATAGTCATCTACAGCGAACGACGGCGCAACCGAGACGCGCAAACACACAAATCTTAGAACCGAGACGCGAACCGAGGCGCGCACCGAGACGCGAACCGAGACGCGCAAACACACAAATCTTAGATTATTTTTCTCACTCTAGAAAAGACTAGAGGTAGTAAAGGGTCGCATAGTTAGAAGTCGTAATGTGACTCCATCATACAAGGACAAGTCCAGAGATTCCAACCCTCCCGCGATCCCGATTTGATGCGTTCCCTCCCGTGTTCCCGATTTTTTCCAGATTCTCCCGAATTATCATGAAATTCTGAAAACAAGGGGAAAAATTGCTTATCTTAAGAGCTTTTTTGCGATCTGAGTGTAAAACGTTTAATACGTATCCTTAGGAGTATCCTATAATGTCTCGCCCAGTCTCTCCATTGAACACCCTCTGTTGAGCAGACTCGTGTAAGGCCCGCAGTCTTACTCCATTTAGCAGTTCCAAAAATGTAAGGACTCCAGTGGTAAGAATAAAGACCTTATAGAATATCACAAAAATTGTGTCAAAATGCAGGAAATGCCACTTGAGAGAAACTGAATTTGCAAAATTTCCTGGGGGAGGGGGATGTAGCAGCTCTCGTAACGTAAAATGTAATTGGCTCGCTATCCTAGCCGCAAACAAAAGAATGAACAATTGAAACAATGACTTAGACTTAAAAACAATAGAAGCTGCTTACAATAACAAACAATGGCAGGTAACGAGAGATGTTACACTACTGTCTTTTTGCCATTGTTTTATCTTAGTTTATGTAGCCACGTAGCCACAGTTTGCGCGTTTGCGCGTAACAGAGTAGCCGCGTGGCCGTAAACTTTGTAAGAGTTTTGGAGTGTATTCTGGGTATTCTACAGCTAAGCCTTTTTCTTATCTGTGATGATGTCGTTGATCGGCGAAAGCTCGGATTTTTAACTCTATTTTTTTTTACAGTAGTTCAAGACCTCATTTGAACTTCAACTTGCTTTCTCCTCCGTAAAACACGAGAACTTGCAAACTCAAATTTTTTATCCTCATAGAACAAGATTACCAAAGTCTTTCTTTTCAAAGAAATGAAAACCTTTTTCATGAGGTCCACCAAGGGTGAACTAGACTGGACTGTTGCTTTATCAATTTGCAGTCTTTCGCTAGGTCAGTCACATATATTGAAATACACTTTACGCGCGAAAACAAACAAAACGTCGCCCCTTTAACCAATCAGGAGTAGCCATGTTACGCGTGACTGCCTCTGCTATGTTTTTCAGGGACATAAAAACTAATTTTCCCGGGAAAATAGACTTATTCGCGACTCTTCTGGGGAGCTTACCCATGCCATAAGAACACTCTTAGCTAATTCACTCTTGGGAACACTCAGCTTTTGGACATATTTGAACACACTTTGAAAATGAAGTTGATTGCTTATTACAGATTTTAGCTTAGAGCTAATAAAGTCAAGAAAACAAAATTGCAGAGAGGGGAAGAAACGATATTCCTAGAGACCGAAATCAGTTTTAAACTTAACGTGCGCTGCTAGATGACGTCATGAGAAATCAATGGAGCACTACAACAGGGATGTCTCACAAAACATGATTGATTCCTGTTCTATCTCATCCAAAAATAACTTAATGGAATTTTACATATCTCAAGGGGCACACTCGTCTCCCTCTCTGTAGTAACGTATATTGTTTGTTGTTCAAAGCTGTCGTTTTGAGCGCCAGCCCTTCGTCATTCGGAATAAGCGATGTGACGGTTAGGGTAATGGTTCGTAAAAAGTGCTCGTTGATTTCCAGGAGGGATAAACGGTTGTTACCTGTGAGGTATCTGGCTCATCCTGTTCTACAACTTCTGTTTCCTCTTCTTTATCTTCATCGATGTTTTCTTTCTCTTCTTCCTTATTCTCCTCTGCCTCCACACTCGGCTCTGGTTGTTCCTCAAAATCATCTGTCCCCGTTGTAGATGCCATAGTCTCACCCCCAGTAGTGTCAACTTTCTCTGAGGAGGAGCGCCTGGGTTTCAACTTAATGACGTCACGGAGTACTGTAATCTCAGTGTCAGCTAATAATTTTTTCATTGCTACGCTGACCAGAGGAACTGTCACAAAACCTATAAGCGTAGGGGTGGGGGGAGGCGGTGGTGGAGGAGGAGTAGGGGGAGGGGGAGGGGGTTCCTGTTTCTTTTTCTTTTTTTTATTTCCTTCTTCCGGTGGTGGCGGTGGTGGTGGTGGTGGTGGTTCAGGTAAGTTTGTTTTCATCAAGTCAATCACTTTGAATGTCAAAGTTTGATTGCCGAGATCACTGACGGCGACTTCAAACCTGAAGCTCTCGTACATATGTGGATTACACGTTGATTGGTAGACTTCAGATCTGATTTTACCATCATGTGCGTATTTAACTTCAAACTCAACCAACGGATCTGGTGGCATGCCTGTATCCAGTCGCAGAGGAAGATCACCAAGACGGATTAATGTCAATGTTAAAGTTGAACTGTACCAATAGAAAAGAAAATGAAACAAACTAAATCAATTCTAAAATCAATCCAATTAAAAATATGCTAGCAATTTTGTAAGAAAGGACCAGCGTAACAAAGCAGAAGCACAGGATCCTGGTGAGGGATTTTATCAGCAATATAAATATTATAAAAAGCTTAAAAGAGCAAGACTGATGTAACGGTGAAGGATTATATTAAGCCAATGATGAATAAAGGCAGCGCTTTCGAAGTATTGGCTTGATATGATATATTCCTTCACCTTTATAACAGCCTTGCTCTTTTAAGCTTTTGGTAAATGCCAATTAACTTTTGGATATCCTGTTTCAGGCCCTAATTAAGTCCCTTCTAACGAAAGACGGTCTCATGATGATCAAGACGACAAAAAGGCGAGCGAAAATGAAAAACCGAGCGACGACTGGTGATTCGACACGCCTCTGCCCAGTTCTTACCTGATCTTTTCTTAAATTTTGGTTTATTTTAAATCAAAAGTGAAGCAAGCCTCACCTCAACTGATAATAGTGCAAAGTGAATTCCAGGCATCCTTTTCTTTCTATTGTATCTTCCTAAGACAAAAGCAAAAAGTGAGTTTGAATACACATCTTTGCAGGATGTTTGAGCCGAGCTAAGATTTCTTTTAGTTACAAAAATTTGGTTTATCAACGTCAGACGAAGGGCTAACGCTCGAAACGTCAGCTTTTAGAATCTCTGTACGGTGGCCAATTTACATTATCAACTCCGTTGATAAACCAAATTTTTGTATACTACTTCCCCACCGACGCAGCACCACAGTTTCTTTAGAAACTACCCCTTCATTCATTTCTTTTAGTTAGTCAAGTTGAACATATTAGGGCCGTTTATACGAGAGAAAATAAGCCGCGGCTAACTCTGGTCGCGGCTTACGTAAGCCGCGAAAGGAACTATTTATACGAGTATGAACTCCCAGGCCAGGATAAGACGCGGCTTTAGAAAGCCGTGAACGTAGATTTTGTACCATTTATACGGGGTGTTCGCGGCTTACGTAAGCCGCGGCTTATTTTCTCTCGTATAAACGGTCCGACGATTGCAGGAGTTTCGATCGGGCAGATCAGTTTACAGGGACTCACCGGTGGTATAACCGAGGTTATGCTGAAGTCCATGTCCAGATTACGCAAGAGATAGTCATCTTGCTCTTCCACTCTCACTGGTGGATAAACATCGTCTGGCGACCTGGTTACGATAGCGATGGAACAGAAGAATTATGCCAGATCAATTTATGAGTATTCCTTACTAAAAAGTGTCTTTCGATGAATCCTGCAGTTATACCAATTTTTTTTAAAATTAATAATGTGATTTGACCAAATCTTCACTTTCAGTTGTTAAACGATCGGCTTTAATCTCTGTCATGTGCAAATGGTACTGAGAAATGAGAACATAGAAGGGGCACGTAATTAGTACTAGTATTTTTTTGCACGGCCAAAGCTAAAGAAATCATTCCTCAATGTTAGTGTCCCGTGCATCGTGGACACCTTACCTAATTGGCCTTCTAGTTTCCGGTTGCACAGGAACACTATCAAAATCAACCAAAGATTCATCCTGATATTGCACGAATGGCTCAGTTTCTATGCGCGCGGAGCGTCTGTGATGAGCGCTAGTGATTTTTGCTACAGCTTTCTCCTTGTCTTTGTCCTTCTTTGTTCGGTAGGTGTAATAAATTCCAGAGGCAGCTACTGTGGCGATCATTACGCCACCAACAATGCCTAGAATGATCATTATAAGGATGTCCATTGCGTTAAAATCTGCCGGCTGAAAACGAAATAAAACAAGTTAAGAAACTAAATATTTTTAACAAGAGCCGATACAACGTATATTCTTTTTCGGATTTAGTAATGTACTGTATTTCGTCTGGCCGAACCAGCCTTCTTCAGGTACAATGAGAGATATTACATTGGATTGCTTCTATATACATATACACATATATAGATACGCAGACTTAAAACTTTGTCAAAGATATTTATTTGAATTTCATCCTTGTTACAAAGCAATCATCAGGCAATTGATCATCAATCTTCAGCAATCAACGCAATCAAATCAAAGCTCGATAATGAATAATCAGTAATCTATGCGCCGTCGTATTGAAGGTCCATTTTTGTAACCGTTGACAACCACTGTTGTTTCAAATTTCTGAGCGTACGTAGACCAACCGGAAGTCCATGATTTGCGGAAGTGGCCAGAGTCCGTGTTCTTGGCGCTGACCAAAAGAAAAGCGATGTCACAGCGTTTTGTGTTCCGCTGTATAATCTGTTCCCCCGAACATTGGGCACTAATTATGTTGTGTTTTCCCCCTTCGCCATAACGATAAATATGATAGCAGAATATGAATACAGAAAGTATCCTAAACATGCATAAAAGCTAATCTTAGGCCTAATTAGGCCGATACAAAAGTTTTTAGGCCTAAGATTGGCTTTTATGCATGTTTAGGATACTTTCTGTATTCATATTCTGCTATCATATTTATCGTTATGGCGAAGGGGGAACACACAGCACTAATGCCCAGTGTTCGGGGGAACAAATAAAACTGGTGAACACAAAGCGCTGTGACAGCGGACTCTGGGGACGAGATTGCACGCGACGTTGAGACACAGAACGGACGCCGGAAGTGAACATTTCGTTCGCCAGGACTGTGGTTTCTCTAAGATTTTTAAACTAATCGTCTCTAACAGTGAGAACAAACCGTTTTTGAAAGCTATATAATTAATAGGTAACAGGACTACATGCCTGTCCAATTTGGAAATAATTGGATTCAAAAATTCCTCGGACTGCCTAATTGGTAGTCCTCAGTATTTTTCTCATCCAATTATTTCCAAATTGGACAGCATGTGCTCCTATTACATACACTAATTGAATAATATTTAACAATTAGACTCTTCGTTCGCAAGGGCTACTGGTCAATAGCCCATTCGGCTTCGCCTCATGGGCTATTGACCCGTGGCCCTTGAGAACGAAGAGTCTAATTGTTTTAGTATCACCCAACTAATCGGACAGAAAAGGCAATAATAAAGTTAGCAAATGCAAGTTGAAGAAAGCTGAGGTCCCGGGTTATTTATTCTTGCAATAAGTTAACCTGGTTTGAGCCTGCGATCCAATCGAAAACCAGTACTTGGTCGGCAGTCGACTAAAAAAAAAGGGCTGACCGCTATGAGCTCTAAACTTGAGCCCGCGATATGGTCACGTGATACCGGTCAGCGGATACTTTTTTGACAGGTTAGGGTTAGGATGTCCAATATCAAAATGTACGCTGAAAACTAGCTGGAGTATGGCCCCCACGTTGGGAACAAGTATATACCGGCCGGGAGGTCCGTATTGGGAAAAACTGTTCCCGAGGTCTCGAGTACGGCCCGAGTCTGCAGGCCGAGGGCCGTACTCGAGACAGAGGGCACAGTTTTTCCCAATACGGACCGACCAAGGCCGGTGAATAACATTTTTATTCATTTCTAAATTCTATTTTTAGAAAGTAGGAGAAACTATTAAGAAAAACTGGAAAAGTCGTGTATTTATTTTACACATTGTCTCATCAACGTGTCAACAAATGTACAATAAAATAAATTGGTCAGGAATATTTTTACACTGTGTGAAGTTTCGCTTTCAAAAGTCAACAAACTTGGCTAAATGTAGAAGAAGCTATTTCTTTCAATTCGCGACTTCACTCTGCGCTTAGCGTAGTTGGTTACCATGACCGTGGTCAGGAGATAGGAAAATACTGCCCGCTCCCGGAACCAATCAGATTGCAGGATTCTCAGGATACCGCCCGCTCACGATCAAAGAAATAAATAATGATTATTATCTTTATTATTATTAGAGAGACAAGGGTGCAAGTTCTTGGTTCATGCGATACCTCTCGCAGATCAGGGCTTACCCCTGAAAAAGCGGGAGTTCAGAGACTCGCTACGCTTACGGTTTAATTTTCCATTAGTCGATCTACCAAGTCTATGCGTGTGTGGGACAAATTAACCGAGGCCATGCCCTCTCATGTAAAAAGGTGTGCTTTGTAGCGCAGAGACATGATGGTGTCCGTAATGTATTAACGGCATTCATTACTAAGGTCTGCAACCATGTAGAAATCGAGCCACGCCTTCCACCCCTCGACAATGAGTGGCTACATTTGAGAAGTGCTGTCACAAGCTCTGAGGCAAGATTAGACATCAAGACGGGAGGTTTCTGGTCGAGAGGAGTTACGGCATTTTTTTATGTAAGAGTTACGCACGTTAACTCCAAGTGTTACCATAACAAGATAACATCTGAAGAATTCAAGGAGCAAGACGACGAGAAGAAACGCAAGTACCAGCAGCGGGTGCCAGATGTAGAGATGGGTTAATTCACACCTTTAGTGTTTGGAACCAATGGCGGAATGGGAAATGAGTGTCAGGGTTTCCTGAAGCATCTTGCAGATAAGATAGCTCAGAAGGACACTAAGCCGTATATCACCGTTATCGCATGGCTCAGGACACAAATCTCTTTTGAATTTTTTGAACTTCCAAGATCGGTACACGCATGCGTGAGAGGTTCACGAACGCGTTTTCACAGCAAGATAGAACACTCCTCAGACTGCAAAATAAACCTCTCCAATGCCGGCATTTAAAGTAATTGGGCAATTTTCAAGCTAAATGCTTTTGTATTATATATAAATTTGAATTTTTATGAAATTTCGTATATCAATTTTATCAATTGTATTTTGTAAATAATCTTGAATTGTTAATAAAGTACTTATTATTATTGTATTATTATTATTACTATTATTATTATTACATTTGCTTTGCGTTTCGCTGTCTTACAAATTTCAAACGCAGTTGGCCATGCAACTTCCCGCCAAAAAACGTGCGTTGCACCTTACAGTTTCACATCGGCATACATGGGGGGGGGGGGGGGGAAGGGGTGGACGGTCGTACGGGCGGACGGTGACCTAAAGCAAATTTTATAGCACAGATGGGTTGCCATATTTTCTTACCCATAGTGCGCGGAGTTCCGCTATTACATCACGTAATCATGACCAGCAAATTTGTCTCAGTTTTCTCAGTTAAGCTTACCCGGCAACTCTTTGTCCATTTACTAAAGAAAGGATATTCCACTAAACATTACATCCAATTTTTACTTTCATCATCTGTTATCAGATTATTTCCTAATTTACCAAAACCCCTCCGGACATGTTTTGTTCACAGAAAGTATCAAATTTAAAAAAAATAACGGAAAACGTTTTGGGTTCTGATGCTGGAAAGCGAAAAGTGAGTCTAAATAAAACACTTGATACATCCTCATTGTCAAACTACCCTACAATGCAAAAAAAGTAAATACGAAAAGTGTTTTGTTTTAATTTTGCATAGAATTTCTTGCTAATTCATTATTGATTAAGTTCAGTGTTATTTTTCAGTTCTATGAGCTACTAGCTCTCTTTGACAACAGAGTGTGACGTTCAGGAAAAGCTATTCAGTCTATATTCAGTGAGTTTAGGTTTCGAGAGTAAAGCTTTCTTTCTTGCATGTTGAACATGCATGAAAAATATCAGTGCATTACGTGCACAAGTAATGTTCAAGAAATTGCAATTTGTATGGATGCGGTTCCATGCAATCCACAAAAATCAAATTCTCTGCAATTATATTAAGGATTTGTGTGAGATGAGATGCAGTGAAGAATTAAATACGATGGAAGCAATCGAACGAACTTCGTGAAATAAAAGAAAGAAGATTAAGACTTAATTTCATCCTGGCACTCTGCCAGTATATCGGTTCTGTGTTGTGCAAACCAGTTTCCGATAAAGAAACAGGTTCGATTTAATCCTTTTGGCCAGCAATAGTTGCATATTAATCTAATAAGTTGACTGTGAAATTGGCGTCTTGACTCACCTTTCTTTTCTGGAAGAAATCCACGGTTTATATAATTCCTTTTTTTTTTAAATTCGTGAACAGTCCAGAAGGCGTGTCTATCTAAATTGTATGCTTGTAAGAGTACAGATCATTCGACTCTTCACAGCCGAAGCCCGAGTCATTTTGGAAAATAGTCGTCGACACCTGCAATAGAAGATCAAAATAAATGCGATGAAATGATTGAATGTTCTTGTAAACAGCTGTTGCGGCCACCAAGCAAAGTTCGATGCGAATACGACGACTTAACTGCTACTCCTGCACATGCGGTAACCAATAAGAGACTAGCTCGTGGGAAACAAACAATATTAATTTAAAGGATCTCTGAAAAGCACCATTTCCTCATTATTACCTATGAAAACCCATTTTTTTAAAGCGTAAAAGCCTGGTCAAGTCTTACAATTATCGGAGGAATGAAGAGTATTTTCCCAGTAAACAATTTTCTTACTTAAACAGACGGTGCACTGAAAATCGTAACTTTCAAATTTGATGAGAAATGTTCCTGTAGTTAATTTTCCAGAACAAATCAATCGAAGCTTTCGAACATTGAAGGTGTAATGGTCAAATTTGAAAGAACTTGGTAGTTTCAATAAATTTAATAGAAAATGGGCTAAATTAAACTAAGAAACATCGTCCGGGCAGTTTGCCTTCAAGTAGAAAAGAACCTAGGGCGAATAGGGAACTCTTTGATATCAAGTTTACGTCGCCTCTAAAAATCGATCGTATAATTACTCTTTGTCCTCTTTTTTGAAAGAAAAAAATCGAAAATATGAACGACCTGGAAAATTTGGAAACATGCGAAATCTCAGCGATATAGTGCTGAAACATATTTCACCCCTCATTGATTCGTCCATCCCTTACACTATAAGGTAACCTGCGATCAGGTGTACTTTCCTTTAGCCAGACAGAGCGCGAAAAGTTACGCGTACCTTTTCGCGTAAAGAGAAGTACGCTGATTGCAGGTTAACTATAAGGGTGTGGAGACTCATAAGAGGTCCCTGGGGATATTGGAAGGGAAAAAATTCAGGCTGGGGTCCATAACCGATTTTGTATTTTTGAGGAAAGATCTTTTCGAGATTTTGAAGCAAACAAATTGCGTGAGTACATCGATGTCAGAGAAACTGACAAGTTTTTGCAATCTGCACAAATCTCACCCACTTATTTCTGTGTAAAGCTCTATGTATAAATCTCTGTTTTTTGAAACATGTTAACTCCCGCCGCGGGGTATTTGTGCTCTGATTTCCAGTAAGATCTGGGATTTTATTTGCACTCATTGTGTCAGGTGGCATACAATGAGTACACAGTCCTTACTCTAGTGCCAAGCGAGAAAGAATGACTACTGTGGTAACGCAAAATTAGTAGGAAAGAGATACATCTGCAAATTTGCAGAAATGTGGTATGTCAAAAGTTTCTGAATTTTACTCTCATCAAGTCCTCGTCAACATCTTTCTTTTTTGATCTCGCCAATTGATACCAAAACATGGAAAATTAAAATTCCCGACACGACTCATCGAGTCCGCCACATTAACAATAGTAAAATTAATGATAGTAATTATTACGAAGTTAGTTGACATGGTGATGGCCTCTTAACATGCACCAATGAACGCGTACATAGCGTGAAATATTCCTTATATTAGCGGTACGCGCATCATCTCTTCTGGGTCCTTCTGGTGAAAGCTAGTGTAATTTTAAATCTGATGGTAAATTCTAAGGCATATTTTAGTATTCTTTCTCTGCTTTTTGCATGAATAATGATCTGTGTACTTTGCCACAAAAAGGGGCGCTCGAGTCCTAATTAACATAATTGAACATGTGAAGCGAAACCAATGAGAACTTCACTCCACCAAAGCATTGTGGAAAAAGCTAATCTCTTACTGATGGTCTGCTTCAAACAGTAAAATAGGCAACTGAAGAGTGCCCGAGTTTCTTTGCAGAGTTTTTATTGTTTTTCACAAGAAGCGCAGAAAAGTTATTTAACTCAAAGGGCGCGTCGCATTTGAATGAATTATGTGAATTAAGTGTCTTGGCGGTGAATCTTCCCAATGAACTCGCAAAACAACAAAAAGTGTCTTCAGAAACGCTTTCACCCCTTAAAGGGAGACTAAACTTAGATCTCGAAACGTTAAATATGTCTTTGATGCATGTTGGATACCTGACAGCCTTGTTTTCTCAAAAGAAAAACTCGTATGAGTGCCCTAAATTGAAGGATAATTTATGAATTTTATGCTTAGTGATGATCCCCATTGTAATGCGGTCTGTTTTCAAACCCTTTTGTACATGTCACACAGAAGAAATTGTTCGAAACATTCATTTAATCTACAGTGATCCCAGTTGTTTCGACCAAAAATACTTGATATGGTATAAAATCGGCGGTGATTTCTTCCTTGAGCAAGCGTTTTCGAAGAATTCTCGGAAAGTTCTCGTGAACGGCTGAGCAAAGCAGGATTGGATATTCCTTTGAGATTCCGTTCACTCGTTTCCCAATACCTTCTCTCATCCTTTGTATCAGTAGAGAAAGCCATCCAATCTTGCAGAGAAATTTAAAAGAAGGGATGGGAAGCTTAAAACATTTAAGTTTTTCCAAGATGACGTTGTATGCCAGAGACGAGTCATGATAACCACACGAACATATGCTTGATCTAATACCAATTATCCTCAAATAGTTGCGGAAAATCGGTGCCTAACAAAAAAAATGTGCGTAACGTACCTTTAACAAACGTCTAACACATCGCTGTTTACATTCTCCAAAGCCTTCTAAGCAGTGAACTTACGACGTTTTCCTCCAAAACGAGACGAGACGTTAAAATGCAATCAGCGAAAATAAGTTATCAGCTGAATTAATTATCCACACTCGATTTCACTTCGGCACTCAGTTCGCGTTGTTATCTGCGGCATTGAAGTGCTTTTATGTGAATTCCCCGTGGAACCCTGCGGCAAGGGAAAACAAAACAATCCAAATCATACCATTGAAAAGAAAAATTAAAACATTGCACTACAGAGCTGTTTCGAAAGGGCCTGGTGATCTTCTCTCGTCAGGTGCATTAAAAACTGAAAAACTAAGGTTCCTTTTTTACAGGCTGATCGATCAGGCATGTTTTATCAAGTACTTGGTTGCATGCCGGCACGCACTCGCCAGTTCGTTCCTTTTGTTTAGGGTGCAGGCAGTAACCAACATTTTTCGAGAACCGCATGAGACTGAACAGTTTGGGGCCGAAAAAACCAACACAGTTTCTGTACAGCGAAATTTTAATCAACGTAAGATATTGCCCTTTTCATAAAAAGCGGCAAGCCGTGTACCATAGGCCACTTGGATAGACACAACATATGTAGTGAGGAGTACTGTGCAGCAACAGTACGCAATCTCATAAAATTATCTCAATTATGACGCGTGCAAAGTTTTTTTTTGCAAAACAACACTTGGGGGGTAAAATACAGCTGATGATAAGTCCTCAACTATAACACTTTGTTTTGCGTTGATAATTGGCATGAAAAACGACTGCGATCTGTTCGGACAAGTGGCAAACTAGATTATTTTCAAATATAAGAAGCAATTTTAAAATTATCTCTACTCAGCTGTTCGTGGCTTTGTCAAACCTTTTAACCAAGATGGCAACAACAACAGCGGCAAAAATGAAAATTTAGTTGTACACTATGCAGCGTGATGACATTTCGTGTTTCTAGTCTACAACTTCCGCCTTGTTTCACATAAATTACACATATTTCCAATTTTTACATAATCTGTGGACGGTGCTCGTGTTAAATTGTTCCTGACTCTTTTAAAGGGAGATTTTCAGTTTGGCTGCATCAGGAAGTATTATTTAAAAAACCAAAAACATATTTAAGCTTAATGAGCCAACTATTTTACGCGCGTGAAAGCGAATTTAGGAATTTTTTAATTTGCACCTATTCTTTAGCAACTTCGAAACTGTAAGCCTTTGCAAAAACGTGCTTTCTTGTTCAAACCATTGGAGCCAAGCTACGCTACTGTACGAAAAGAAAGGAGTCATTTCCTACTGAGCGATGTCTAGCCCTCCTTTTAAAACACAAACTAAGGCGGGGACGTTTCAACTCTTTCAAGTACCAGACTCGAAACCTAAAAAAATTAAACAAATGAATGTCTCTAAATATTCCCTCAATTTACATATTTACATTAGAGATATTGAAGACATCAACGTTCTTAGATGGTTTTAACAGACCCAATTTGTGTAGTGGACTGTGAACGGCTGTTGGCGAAGTCTTTTCGGCCACTTTCAAGTCGGGCAAAAGTTCTACTCAGTTGACTTCACGAAGACTGGGCAATAAATTTTCCAAAACTCAAAGTCAAACGTAACAACGTCTTTTGAGGATGCATGTACAAAGCATACGAAACGTCAAATAAAAACTCATTTGAAAGGATGCCTTTATATCTGATGTTTGTCACTGCTGTTTGTATAGTGTTCCTGATAACATTTTAAAAAATTAATGAGTTATACTATTTTTAATGAAAAAGAGAAATCGAACGTTACAGCTGCAACACAAGCAAAAATGATAAAAAGTACAGTAATATTTCATTTTAGAATGATTTTACCCTAAAGCGGGAATAGAGAACAAAATTGTGGGACTCACAGAAGAATCGTGAGATCTGGCAATTCTCTAATGAAGCAATATTGGACGCGTTCCAGTTTCTGGCTAACCACGAAAAAACCTATGCTTGGCAGGAAGGAACCCGTAACACTCAAAAAAATTCAATGAGAAAGTCAACATCTCGGAATACATTTTAATTAATTGCACAAACACACTCTATTGGTTGATACATAGAGTAAACACCGCCCACTTACCGCTGACTGCTACCTGATCCTGCTAGCTTAGCCTTCGTCTTGCGGACCGTCTTGCCTCGATCTTGCGTCTTGAATTTTTGTGGAAATTACGCTATAAATCTTGAAGCCTACTTAACGAGCTACCTCTTTACACACAGGCAAGTATGACTTGATTCTATGCCATATTTTGTTGGTTATTCTAAGCTCGTGATTTTTGCCGATGTGACTAATTTTTAAATGGACACCAGTTTGAATAGTAGACTGCGCACATGCCTGGCTCTTTGAGTTACTATTAGAGCAAGTTAATATGTTCCTTTGCAAAACTAGATCACGACTAATGAAAGGCAAGCCTGGAAAAATGGTTGCTGTTTGTTGTGAACTAGACATTTGTATAAAACACGTTGATATTTTGTTCATGTTTACAATAATATTATTTTTAGTTCATTCTGGGACTGTTTAGCAACTTGAGCTTTACCGAGGAAATCATTATAGTAATAACTGAAGAGCCGGAGAACTCTTGTATGTTAATATGATATGTAACTTTATTTAGAGCGATTTTCAATTGAGTCTCGTAAAACCAAAACCAAACCAAAGTAATTAATTTGGCCAATCAAAAACGACGGAGACAATCCAGTAAAACAATCAAAACTCAAAGTAATTACACGTAGCCGACACAAAGCGCAGGAAAATGTGCTTGTGCGAGCCACGATTGGTTTTGGTTTCACTTCTGGTCGGTTGAAAAAGTGGTGCGAGAACTTTGAACCAATCACTGAGTGAAGTAATCATAAACCAAAGCAATTCGCTAATTACTTTCGACACTCAATTGAAAACCACTCTATCACGGAAAGGCACAAAACACAGGTCTCAGGTCACACTGGTCCAGGTCTGTAACAGGTCATTGTTTTCTTAATACAGAAACAACCCAACTGTTTACAAATGCTAATATTAGGCCTAAAAACTTTTGTTTAGGCCTAATGAGACCCAAGTTTAGCTTAAGTGGATGTTTACGATACTTTCTGTATTGGTAAAACAATGACCTGTGACCTGAATGTTTGTACCTGGTGATTGATCACTCTCCATGTGCGCTTTTCAGGGCCAATGAAACAAATAGGGAATCCAGCTTTAAGACTGACTATTCATTAACCTTGGGCACTTTTTTGGGGAGTCAGGATGGCTGTAGTGGTCATCAACCAGCCCTCCCACCTTTGAGACCCAGGTTCAACCCTGTGGGGTGAGTTTTGGCCGATCTCAATCTGGCTCGGAGGGTTTTTCTCTGGGTACTACGGTTTTCCTCCCTCCTCAAAATCGACTCCCAGTCAATTACATCTGGCCAGGTCTCCGGTGCTCCGAGATCACACATGGATCGTATGGTGGCAGCCGTGCGGTGCCTTCACATGCATTCAATCTGATTCCTTTGAGCCAGTTGATCCTGAAAAGCCCTTGTAGAGAGCAGTCAACTAAGCAGATTTACATTTTCCATTTGAGAGAACTGATCGACCAGATCAGGCATTTGGAAGGACTAACTCTGCAATACATTTAAATTAAATTAAATTAACACACTTCAAGGATGATACAATGGATATACTCCTCCGGAAGAATGCAAAGGATTATCATGCAAGTTCTCCTTCAAATTGTTGCATTTTCTTTCCAACCTCAGTGTTTAACACTTGCTTTCTTACTAATTTGCCCTTTGGGCAACCAGTTTTTTTTTTTCAGTAACCCACCTTCTTAAGACCTGTTGCCCATTAAAACTCAAAGGAGGCTTGTAAAAAGGTCAATTTTGTGTAAAATGTGTGTAAAATGGGTTTGACAGACCAACGCGACTGCTGCTCTGTGTCCATGGTGTTCTAGTAGCCTTCACAGTTTTGCTTTGACAAGCATAATTATCTTTAAGCAATTTTCCCTTTCTATGAGAAATCAAGGGGGATTCCTTGAATATCTCTCTGAGATTAGGTTGGTTTTGAATTAAATGCCATTTGTCCAATATTATGTTCTTTAAGCCTTTCAAAGCTGGTTGAAATTGTGTGGCAAAAGATAGAATTTTCTTGGCGCTTGTTCGATATCAAAGCAGTATCGTAGCGTATTTGGCCATGCGAAAACTGGGATCCATTGTAACAAACATTCTTTTCATGCATTGAAAGGTGGTGGCTACGAACATGTTCCTTCTTCCAATCTGTTTTGTGGTTTGTAGCAATATATTTTTAACAGAGAAATAAATGATAGCAAAGAGATGTTATGTTGTTATTTTTTAACCCATTGACTCCTGGGGGTTCCCCATTAACGAGTAAAATCGTTTGGCGTTAGACAGAGTAAAATACTACAGTAAGTATGGCGGTTTAGGGGTGAATGGGTTAATCGTGTTTGCGGTGACTATGTTATATTACTAGTCACTTTCTTGAAACCATCCTGCCACACTGCACCCTTTAATCTTAACCAATTAAACACTGATGTTTTACAAATGTAGTTTTGAAGGTTGTGGGTTCATGTATCGAAAGTAACCAATTTTAAATCAACACATGAAGTTTAGAAACCCAAATGGAAGGAGACAACCAATTGTTTATAATAATAGTTTTCTGTTGGGTTTGATCCTTATGTAACAGGCAACCTGAACCTGTTTTAGTTCTGAGACTGAAATAATATTCATTGAATGTTATTTATTTTCTCCTTTTTGTTGTAGCCAAGTGCTAACTACTTATCGCTTCTTTAACTGACACCCATCCCAGCAAATGGGAAGAGATAACAAGTAAGTGACCCACCCTTGGGCATCGGAGCCTCTCAATGATTGTTATTGTTGTGTTAAATAATACAACTTTGTTGTCAATATTGAACAACTTGGAAATAATAATTATTATTAAATTAGGACAAATTATTTTCAGCAATGGTGACTCAGGAGTAATCTTAGCAGGAATGAAGCCTAGTAGATTCTAATATGCAATTAAATGCAGTTTAACAAAGTTAACAACAAAGTGTGGTAGTGGTCCAGATCCTGGCCATGGGATTGTTACTGAATCAAGGGGTTGTCTGGCTGGCCTCCAGTGGAAGCCCTTGTTCATATTCCAGGCACCCAATGTCCATTTAAGGATGCAGTTGTTAAACTATGTCAGATATTCAGTCCCTGAGCAACACGACGCCAGAAACCTGTGACTTGGAGCAAACAACTTCCATGCTGAGCCTATGTCACAGCATTTTTACAGTCCAATCTGTTTTTAGACTACCTTTTCCACAAAAACAAAAAAAAAAAACAAAAACAAACACAGGCAGCTCCGGTTTGCTGGCTCTATGATGTCAAGTTAGTTTCTTGTGATTGGTCATCAGGCTTCTGTGAGAGTCTCATTAAAAGTAAACTGGTCTGTGAAAATGCTATGACAGGAATATAGGGTTGTTGCTCACTCCTAGTCATGGGTTGCTGATAATTTAGGGACTAAACTGGATTTAGGTGATTTTATATCCTGTGAAGGTATGTCCAGGAATGCCCCTGAATAAGCATCATGAAGTGTCCCCTTGCTCTTCTCCCAAAAGAAAGGAAAGGAAGGGAAAGGAACTTTATATAATAAGTGTCAAATCGTTCTAGCGCTGAAGCACTAATTGGGGACACTGTAAACTGAAATTAACAATAAATGCAAGTCAAGTCAAATGTTGGTTTTTGAGGAGAGGGGAAAACTGGAGTACCTTGAGAAGAACCTGTTATGCAGAGTAGAGAACCAGGGCCACATTGGTGGGAGGAGAGTGCTCTCACCACTGTGCCATCCCTGCACCCCATAACCAACTTTGACATCGCTCTTTTCTTGGAATACAGAAGGACCTGTGACCCTCTTAAAATCTACCACTGATTATGGCTGGATTAACACTTCGATGTTCGATAAGTTTTATAACAAGCCGTTGCAAACTGATGGAAATTTTGGCCAGGTTTTGTTAGATTCATGTGCACAGGAAAATCAATAGGCAAATATTGTGCTTTTATTGTACATTGTAAAATTTTATATTATATAATATGTTGGGTTGTCTCTTTGTTGGGTTGTTTTGTCGCAAGCCCTCAAGCTCGTGATCCCAACACTTTTAAACTCTTACATGACTTCTTAGTGACATAGTCCAATGAGGAAATAGAATTTAAAACAAGGCATACCTTAAGTTGAAATTTGATTGAAATTCTATGAGTTATTGGACAAGGAAACTAAGGAGTCACCCATCCCAAACTATTTAATTGATGTGTGATAGGGTTTTTTTCCCCTACCCTAGACAATTTTTACTGTTGAAATCACTTGCTTGGTTAAAGACTGAACACTCGATCTGCCCTAACCATGGTGTCAACACTGGCTATTGTTTTTATTATTATTTTGTCAAAGAGTTGACTGATGACAAAAAAATATTAAATTTTGTTCATTTGTTCAGGCGCAAAAGGAGATCTCGTTCCAGGTCAACCAGTAGAGATAGAAATAGAAGATCTCGAAGTCGGGAAAGATACAAGGAGCGGAAACGATCTAGAAGCAAGAGTCCAGAAAAAGATAAGAGTAGTCGACGACCAAGAGAGCGAGAAAGAGATAAAAAACGTAAAAGATCAGAAAGTGGCTCCTCACACAGTGCTTCATCCAGCAGGAGTAAAAGTCGTAGCCCAAGTCACAAAAGAAAAGACAAGGAAAATCAGCGAAGACACAGGTCCCGCAGCAAAAGCAAGGAAAGGAGAAGAAAAGAGAGGCCTCGTAGTAAGGAAAGGGACAGAGATAAAGATAGGAAAAAACGTTCAAGGAGTCATAATCGATCCAGCTCTTCAGGATCCAAATCAAAAAGTAGAAGTCCTGACAAGGAACAGAGGAAATCCAAAAGCAGGTTTGGTGAAATTTTTTAAAGATGTTTTGGTGCCACCAAAATAATAATAGAGATATCTTATATGTGTCAGCTTAAATGTGGCAAACTTCGATGCAAGTATTTTTTTGTTTTTCTCTTGACATACGTAATAGTAGGGACAGGAGAAGACGTAATGATGACGACAGCACTGATCAAAGTAAAGATAGCAAGAAATCCAAAGAGGTTCTCTCTCTTCTCTTTTTTCTTTAAGTGAGATTTGAGTTTCTAGTATATGACAGGCTCATTGTAAGCTTCCAAACCTTAGGATATTTTATTAAATGACTCTTTCAGGTAAAGAAAGACGTGGAAAGTTCAACTGCTGAGGAAAAGAGTAATGAAAATGATAAGGTAACCATTGTGTTTAAACAAATTATTGTATCATTACTATTATTATTATTATTATTATTATTATTATTATTATTATTATTATTATTATTATTATTATTATTATTATTATTATTATTATTATTATTGACCTCAGATGCCTTGAGATGGCATCTCAAGCGAGAAAGTCGAAGGTGAAATGGACTGAGCGGATGAATAATGATATTTTGGAGTGCAAAAGGAAAGTGAAGGAGCTTGTGTCTTCTGAAAACCCTCCCTGTAATGAAAATGGAAGAAAGCGGGTCTATGTGGATATCATGAAGGAGCTTTGGGACGAAATGGGATATGTACAACTAGGACTCAGGAGTCAAAATCTTCGCGACCAGGCTGCTAGACTCAAAAAAAGGAATAGCAATGAAAGGGCAGGGACCGTAGAAAGGAATGCTACTATGGATGCTGTTGTTTGGACAGCAAGAAGTGATCGTACTATCCAAGATTTTGCTGAAAACGAAAATCAAAGCATGCAAGATATCGAAGGAGAAAATGGTAATTCAACGGTAATAGACCTGGATTTGCATATTACAGGAAACAAACAAGGTGTTAAGGAAAGAAAGGATACAATAGGAAATTCATCGCAGGTTTTGAATGATGTCCCAGGGTGCTTACCAGAGTACACGAATATCAGCAGGCCACATACAGTCACCTGGGACCGAAATAGCGACGGAGAAATCATAACAATCAGCTCATCGCTCATCGATGGCACGTATAATGAGATCATAACATGGAGAAAAAACACCTTCCTGGTCCCTTATGGGAAAATAGGACGCGACTTCGTCAACCAGTTAAGCAAGCATATCTACGATTGGAACAATGGTACGGGCATGCAACATCTTGCTCTAAAAGCCGCCATTGTTCTTTTAGCTGTTGGGCTACAAAAACCTAGCCAGAAGTCGAAAGCTAAAGAACACCAAGAATGTCTTGAAAAGCGACTAAAACTCTGGAGAAATGGCGAAATTGATTGCCTATTGCGAGAGGGGCATGTGATCCAAAGGCGCATACAGAAATCATGTAAAAAAGATCTGCCAAATAAAGCCAAGATCTTTGCAAAGCTGGTGATGGAGGGGCGAATCAATTCGGCGCTGCGCTATTTAAGCGAGAATGACGGAGGAGGTGTTTCACCGATGACCGATGTTGTGATGCAACAGCTCAGAGAGAAACACCCGGAGGCGCAGGAAGCGAAGTTAGGCTCACTGTTGTTTGGACCAGTTGAAGATGTCCCTGACTCAATTTACCAACAATTAATGGCGAGATGATCAGGGAAGCTGCCCTAAGAACTAAGGGATCCAGCGGACCCTCGGGCGTGGATGCTGTGGGCTTCAGGAGAATGCTAGCTTGCAAATCTTTCAAGAGATCAAGTACTAACTTATGTGACTCTCTTGCTATATGAACGAAGAGACTTTGCACAGAATATGTAGATCCGCCAATCATTGAGCCTATTTTAGCGAGCCGCCTTATCCCGCTGGGTAAAGGTAATGGTGAGGTTCGCCCAATTGGTGTAGCAGAGGTGATCAGAAGGATTATTGGCAAATGAGTTTCTAGAGTGGGAAAACAAGATGTGATTGACGCATGTGGTGCTACACAAGTGTGCACAGGTCATAAATCCGGCAGTGAGGCTGCCATTCATGCGATGCATAATATCTTCGAGTCGGATGAAACAGACGCCTCGTAGATGCCTCGAACACTTTTAATTTGCTTAATAGAGTGGCAGCGCTGCACAACGTTAGAGTTCTATGTCCAATAATTGCCACCTATGCAATAAATACATGTACCTACAGAGCGCCTGTGCGACTTATTGTTACTGAAGAGAAAGAGCTCTTGTCTTCGGAAGGTACTACACAAGGGGATCCATTAGCTATGAGCTTATATGCAATCAGTCTTCAACCCCTGATTACTCTCTTGAGCATTCGTAGTTCTGCAAAGCAGTGCTGGTATGCCGACAATGCCACTGGAGCAGGTGCATTGACAGACATCAGAAAATGGTGGGACGAGCTGCTGGCAGCGGGTCCAGCTTTAGGCTACTATCCAAACGCAAAGAAGTGCTGGCTTGTGGTAAAACCAGAGAAGCTGAAAGAAGCAAATGATGTGTTTGCAGGAACTGGAATAAACATCACCATGGAAGGGTGCAAACACCTTGGCGCAGCACTCGGACAGAGGTCGTATCTAGAGAAGTATGTCGGCAGCAAAGTAAAGGAGTGGATCAGTGAAGTAACTTTACTAGCAGAGTTTGCAACCTCTGAACCGCAAGCTTGCCATGCAGCTTTTACATTCGGGCTAAGGCATAAGTGGACTTACTTCATGAGGACCCTGCCAGATATTGAAGATCTCTTGGAACCACTCGAGCGTGCTATCTCAGATGTCCTCATACCGTCACTAACAGAACATAACTGCTCTGTGACTGAACGAAAACTGCTAGCACTTCCTGCCCGTATGGGAGGCCTGGGAATGACGCACCCATCTGAAAGTGCGGAGTCAGAGTATTCAGCATCCATCAGGATGAGCGCTCCACTTGTTGATAAGATAATGGCGCAATCCCATGGGACCCCAGATGATGCAGAGGTGCGAAGGCTGATGTATGCTGTTTGAAAAGAAGAAGGTCTCTCTCCCAGTAAGGACACAAAGAGCCATAGACCTGGCACGAGAAAAGGGCGCCTCTAGTTGGCTTACTGCAATTCCACTGAGAGACTTGAATTTTGACCTAAGCAAGCGGGAATTTCGTGATGCACTGAGGCTACGCTATGACTGGTCCATTCCCGATAGCCCATCTGTATGTGTATGTGGCTGCAGCTTTACCGTGGACCACGCCATGATATGCCAGCGAGGCGGCCTAATCATACAACGTCATAACGAGATACGTGACCTGGAGGCGGAGCTACTAGATATGGTTTGCTATGACGTAGCAATTGAGCCCACCTTACAACCCCTTTCCGGGGAGGAGCTCAACAGGGGAGCAAACAAAGCACCAGATGCCCGTCTCGATGTGCACTGCCGTGGATTCTGGGAGAGACAACAGGCCGCCTTTTTTGATATACGGGTATGTCACCCGAATGCGGACTCGTATAAAGAGCTTAGCCCCAAACAGATATATAAATTGCACGAAGATGAAAAGAAGCGGAAATATACATCCAGAATAATAGAAGTCGAGAATGGCACTTTAACGCCCTTGGTTTTCACCACAACAGGAGGTATGTCTCAGGAGTGTCAGCGGTACCATTCCAGACTTGCCAAGCTCATCTCTTCAAAGAAGCAGGAGGACTATGCAACAACAATCGCATGGATTCAAACGAAAGTGTCCTTCGCCATCCTGCGGACTGCCCTAGTTTGTTTGAGGGGAACAAGGTCACAGAGAAGAAAGACAAATATACAGGAAAATGACTTAGAGATAGAGAAGGAACTTGCTGGACTGACATAATAATTTATTAACGAATGTTTTATGCTTTCGCCTGACTGATTTTTCTCTTTGATACATAAGACTTTTTATGTACAATACGTTTTTAGACCAATATGTTTTAGATCATCACTTTAAATTATTATTATTACTATTATTAGTTAGTTTTTTTTTATTAGCTTTTTCTTTAAAAAAAATTATTATTATTATGATTATCATTATTATTATTATTATTATTATTATTATTATTATTATTACTATTACTATTATTATTATTATTATCATCATTATCATTATCATTACTTTTATCATTGTAGACTTACCGTAATTTCCGGACGATTACCCGCACGGCAGATTACCCGCAGCGGTCTATTTTTGTCACAAGGGGAAAAAATGTCCAACAGATTACCCGCACTGGCCTATTACCCGCACCCCAAAACGGAAAAAATCTTGCTACTGTATTTCCGGGACAAGAACTCACAAACTTGGAGCGATAAATATTCCATGTTGTTGTTTACAAAGCAGAAGATCGATAGCATTTTCTGCTAAGAATTGGCTTTTAATAATGCAGCCTTAACACTCTCCTTAGTCATTTCTCGTTTGTCTTGTTAAAACGACCTAACTATCCAATGTATTAACGCTAAGACTCGATAGAATACGAGTTGAAGGCCAACATCTTTGCGATTGATCATTGAGCGCCATTTTGATAGGTTGAGAGAAAGTGGGGGCGAGTGTTAAAAATACCTGATGGGGTGGTGGTTAGGCATACCCAGGGGCAAAAGACCGGGCCTATATAAGAAGTCGCTTAAAACGGGAAAATGCTCTATCACTCAAGCCAGGGGTAGCTAGGAACATTTAACTGATGCGCTGAACAATCCAGCAAATTTTTCACTGTAGTTAGTGTTTTGTTTACACACGTGCCGACAATGACGTTCTAAATAATTATGCGGTGCCGTGAAATATGTCGGCATCTTGTTTTGTAGCTTTGAGCGTGCTTTCACAAAAAATGCTTTCAATCTTTCATATACAAAATTGAAAGGAGTGCAGGTGAGAAATGCTTTTAAATTAAGCAAAGAAAAAAGCAATGAAATACAGTAATCACTTAAACACAATTGATTTGTTTTTCATTCAGTTTGCATTGGCATTCATTGAGGGCTTTTAGAACACTATAATAAAACATCACACAAATCTTGAATAGGAAGCGTTTTCAGATTGAACTACGGTAACAAACAAGCTTGGCAACACACAAGTTTTAAGGAAGCATCAGTTTAATTAAGTAGTAAAGGTTTGAAATTATTTAAACAAGATCGTAAAAGATTTGTTTTGAACGGAAAAATTTGTGGCATCACAAAATAAACACATTCGCATCTTGTTACTTTTTCAGCATTGAATTGTGTCTCACGATAAACTCTTTCTTAAAATTGAAAAGGATGTGTTAAAGTGAGAAATTCGTTCTCATTTACTTTTAATTCGGTGACAAGTTGTGACATGGTTGAAGGGAAAGATTATTGTTTTTCATTCAATTTGCTTCGGCTTTCATCGAGCGGTTTTACAAAGACTACGGCAAATAAAGCATCATTTTAAAGATTGAATCAACGAACGAGGCAACACACAGATTTGAAGGAAGTGTTGGTTTTATTATCCTCATTTTAACTTGTTTCAATCTGTTAAATTCTTACCTGAGATTTAGAAATTATCGCATTACCCGCACTTTCCTATTACCCGCAGCAACCGCGGTTTACTGGAAAATTAACGCATTACCCGCGGGTAATCGGCCGGAAATTACGGTAATGTCTTTAGCCCCTCAGCCCTTTTGACATGCATGAAAACTTATGTTTGCGTTTTGAATAAGTGTGAAGAATGAACTTGATTGAGCCAAGAAGGCATATTAGAAGATTAGAGAATTGGTTCATTGAGAAATATATGTAACTGGGCATTTCTTGCAGGGAAAAAACTAGTGCCAATCCCTAACTCCTTCTTGTTATTGCGCAATATCACACATTCATCCCACTAGTCAGATACAATATTAGCAGGAGACCTGCATATGACATATGATGATTTCCTTAGTACGGTTTCAATTCAGATACCAAAAATTCTTTTGCTACTTCTAGCTGATTGATTGCCAGACATTACAAAACGATAAAGTGCATGAAGCATGGTTGATGTGGCGACTCATCTTGTTAACACTCTAATGCACAGCATTCTAATAGTTGGGATAGTACTTGACTGAATCAGGATTTAAGGGGGAATGCACATACCTCACTTGAACACAGTTTCTGTTTGCTGTCGCTTGCATGATGTCTTAAAATTTTACGTTAATAATGTTGATGCATTGGTAAGTTTGAAGTTGTGATTCACAGGATGCTGAGCAGAAAAGACTAGATGATGAAATGCAGAAGAGAAGAGAAAGGTTTGCATCTTACAAAAAAAATGATCATACCATGGTCACAAATTTTGAATGATAAAATGTGTGGACTTTTAATGATGGAAGATATATCAAAGTCATATAACTGAACTGCAGACATGCATCTATTTTGTAAGCAAATGATTGATAGCTTAAAAGTGTGGACTTTTAATGATGGAAGATATATCAAAGTCATATAATTGAACTGCAGACATGCATCTAT
>NC_090876.1:3828078-3830578 GCF_036669935.1 Montipora foliosa
TTTCCATGTCTTGGTGCAAAACAGGACGATCAGCTGAATTAGTAACTGTTGATTTCACTTCCTATGTATCTTCTTAGAACTGATGGTTCATTTCCGTCACTGGTATCCACCGGTCCACATTGAACTAGTCAAATGGTTGTTAGTTTCATCCCATATCTTTTTTCTGTACTCTCGGCACTTCGTGCCTCGTACGGAAAAGAGCTTTCCTGAGTTCGTCAGCCAAACAATGACGCAGATAGGATTTCAACTGTAACATGATCGTTTGTGTGTAGTTTGATCACATATGGTGATTCAAATCAACAGTATTGATTAGTGCTGGAATTGTATGGTGAATTTAACTGAGAAAATGGGCAAATAGGACTCCTTTGCTCCTTGTGCAATAGTCAAGCTTATGACCTTTTGATAATTTCACTAGATCAGCTGCTCTATCACTGAGCTGTAGGACACCTGTGGGAGCTTAGGCTGATAAACTAGGTTCTTGCACTGTTGTGTGTTTTTTTTTTAAAGTCGAACCCAATAAAGCTGTCGGAAAAAAAATGTTGTGGGTACTGAAAGGACTTAACTTGTCAAAATAAATTAATGGCAGCATCATTTGCAATTATATTTAAAGCCTAGTACTAAATGAAATAATACACAAAAATTTGGTTTTATCAACAGAGTTGATAATGTAAATTGACCACCACCATACAGGGTGCATAACCTGTACATTAAGCAATAAATTATACATTGGCGAAAATGGTATACGACTAGGTGACCGATTCCCCGAAAGGATGCTTCTGTTAAACTACACATGGCCATCGTGCTGCCTTTCCCTACATCAAGGTACGACGGAAAGCCACAAGAATCTAGAACAAAAATTCATCTTCCAAATCAGCACCGTTGATCCCCACAATATTAACAAATGCTTTTCATTTAACTGATGTATTCCTATTTTTCATGTTGCCATGTTACCACCAATAGCATAGCTCCTACTCCACTATAAAAACTACATACAACCCATAATTCCCTGATTCGCTCTGACAAAGGGCTAACGCTCGAAACGCCAGCTTTTAGAATCCCTGTACGGTGGTCAGTTTACATTGTCAACTCGGCTTTGATAAAACCAAATTTTTGTGTACTACTTCCCCACCGACGCAGCACCAAAGTTTCTTTAGAAACTACCCCATTTATCTAAATGAAACAATGATTTTTTTCTGTTTATGGCGTGGGCATACCTAAGAAAAAATTATGAGTGAGCACTCCTAACATGATTGAAACCTATGCTGGTTGTTTGTTCACTAACACATTCAATTTGGCAGCATTTTCCTTCAAGCACTGGTGGTATGTTGCCTACTCCTTTGGTGATGTGGTGGTAGATGTTTTGGCTGATGTGTGGATCATAGGAATAAGGAACTGATTCGTTGTGATTACCCTTGATTAATAAATGAATTTATTCTTTTGCTCATGTATTGTAAGCTTGTGATCTTAATACTAATTTTTACATTTCATGGTTCTGATATGATAGCTCTGTATGCTATGTTTTACACTTTGCTCTCAATGCCGTTTAGGTGAAGAAAATTAATGCTCTGGACCAGAAGAAACTTGGTGTTGGGAAAGCTGGCAAAGCCACTGTGATAACACATGTAGTGACAAAGCAAAAGAAGAGAGTAAGTTGGTCAGGATCTTATGTTGAATTTTAATTGGTACATTGTATTTCATCTCAGTTCACAAAAGGACATTCCCATTTATGGTTGGCCTCGTGTGGTAGGTGCCCTGTGCTAAAAACCCAGAGGAGAGGGGGTACTTGGGTCAATTTTCGCTGGGTATGTGCCGCTGGCCTCTCAGAACCCCTCCTCCTTTATAGTCTATTTTATGGCCAATTATAGACCCCATCTTAGTCACTTTTGGGTAAATGTAATTTTAGTGACCCCACCTTAGTAACTCTCTGTTTATGCATCTACCTTATATATAGCCTTTTAATTATAATTTCAAAATGGAATGGAATGTGACTAGTAAAACATTAAATTGACAGCGCTACAGTTCTTTCTGTAACAACTTTTTTTTCCCATGAATCGTTCCACCTTTAAATCCCACAAGGCAAAATTTTCTTACTCCCAAAATCCCAACAATTTGCAATCTTATTCTAGTGACTGTTGGGAACTCTGTTGAAAATGCAACCCCATTATAGTCAATCCAATCGTGAAAATGCGACTCCATCCAGCGGCACATCCCCATTAGCCAATTAATAGGAAGCACATCCCCCCGGGGCTAAAATGTGGAATGATCCAGAAACATTAAGCCTTACATGCATCTCTACTTTTCATTATGTAATAATCTTCACTGCAATGTCTTGTGTTTGTTACCACTAAATATGCCGTTATATGTTTCAAATAACAACATCTTCAGGATCCTTCCAAAGGTGAATTGATGGAAAATGACCAAGATGCTATGGAGGTTAGTGTCAACAGAATTTTGTGTAACAGTCCTGAGACTCCACAGAGGTTTACTATTAAAAGATAAT
>NC_090876.1:3835578-3850578 GCF_036669935.1 Montipora foliosa
GATGTGGCACTGATTGATGCGTTATTACTCCTTTCAAAGTCTCCTCTTGATTGATAGTTGAATAAGTTATGCTCCACTAGTCACAAAAAGAACCTACATGCACGGTACTGATGTTCATGATGATGACAGTAATAATGGCAGTGACACTGAGGATGGTTTTGAGCGGTTTTCAATTGAGCGTCGAAAGTAATTAGGGAATTGCTTTGGTTTTGCATTAGAGCGAGTTTCAATTGAGTGTCGTAAAACCAAAACCAAAGTAATTACTTTGGCCAATCAGAGAGGACTGAGACAATCCGGCAAACCAATCAAAACTCGAAGTAATTACACGTAGCCGACACAAAGCGCGGGAAAATGTGCACGCGTGAGCCTCGATTGGTTTTGGTTTAACTTCTGATTGGTTGAAAAAATGGCGCGAGAACTTTGAACCAATCACTGAGTGAAGTAATCATAAACCAAAGTAATTATCTAATTACTTTCGAAACCTAATTGAAAAGCGCTCTACTACAGTCAGTGATTGGTTCAAAGTTCTCGCGCCATTTTTTTCAACCAATCAGAAGTGAAACCAAAACCAATCGTGGCTCGCGCGTGCACATTTTCCCGCGCTTTGTGTCGGTTACGAGTAATTACTTTGAGTTTTGATTAGGTTACTGGATTGTCTCCGTCCTTTTTGATTGGCCAAAGTAATAATTACTTTGGTTTTGGTTTTACGACACTCATTGGGTGCTTACCATTTAGCCAAATAATCCGGATGGAGTGATCGTTGCATAAAGGTAAGCGATTTTCCGAATTTACTGACCAACCGGATGAGAATGGCGCTTACCATTTTACTGCTCTGCATTCCATCCCGCATATTTACTCGATGTTGTGAGAAAAGGCCCGAAAACAGAACTATTCTCATAAATGGTAAGGGCATTTCCCGAATTCCATTCCGAACGGAAAAAGAGGACTAACTCTGGAGGTTGTCCACAATTTCCGAAAAGATTTTCCAGAAAATTGCCTTTCCATTTGACCTCAAACCGAAATTTCCGGATTTTTTATATAAATGGTTAGCACCCATTGAAACTTGCTCTATGAGGACAATGACAATGTTTAAAACTTATAGTTATTTTATGTTTTAGATTGCAGAACTGAAGCGAGGAGCGGAAATCATCGTTTGCACACCAGGCAGAATGATTGATATGCTGACAGCTAATAATGGTAATAATTTATATGATGAAGTAAGCATTAGATCATCATTCTTGATGTGCAAAATAACAAAGCAGATGGGTATATTGAGAACCATGCATCACCAATGTCTGGGTCTTGTGGCTGGAAACAGTGCAAAATTGTGACGACACCATTAATTTTGAACCCTCTTTTTTTTTTAATTAACGTAGCTTGTGTTGCCTAAGTGATCAACAATGTTAATTTTATTATAAATATTAGGCAGCCATAGTAATGAGAGATTAGATGAGCTTGTTTACAATTTGGCGACCTGCCGGGCTATTTAGGTCAAAGACTTGTACTACATGTAAAACATTTTGCAGGTCGCGTGACGAATTGCCGCCGCTGTACTTATCTTGTCCTGGATGAAGCAGACAGGATGTTTGACATGGGATTTGAACCTCAGGTATATTTAAGTGTCATAGTAGCATGAAGTGCAATTCTATAATAAATTATATAAAAAGAAAACACACAAAAACGGTGAATAAATGCAAATAACTCCTTCATGGTAAGAACGTTTTTTTGTTGCTTTCTGCTCTGCGTGATGTAAGCTATATATTTTGGTATAGTATAATATTAACCCCATTTGCTTTGATATCTTTCTGAAGTTCACAAAACAGATGAAACTTTTTCATCAATTCGGTCAGGTTTATATTGATGTTGACTCAGGCCTACCTGCATCGAAATCATAGCATTTCTAACGGGATTTTAATCTATGACCTGTGATTACTACTTGTGTAGATGCTATACCACTCAGCTGTATGTAACTGCTGTGAACTATGTGATCCATTATCAATGATTGCTAGGGCCGAAACCTTGAAAGGTGACATTCTGGCAAGTGGAAAGGAAAATTAATAGGGATTTTTTTTCTGAACTCACAGGGGTTTTATCAGAAGCCGGTCACTAGCGGTATACCGCCGTCTATGTTGTCAGAAAGTTGCCTCTCACTACCTGCTACTCTGCCTTGATTTTCACTTACACCCTTGTAAAAGACAAGAGTGACAGCCGCTTGCGTTGATAAGCCCAGGCACTACTTCAAGAGTTGTTGAAACCGCTGACTGAACATATCAGATCTGGAATGTCTGCATGAGAAGTGAATCACAAAATCAATAGCAGTGATTCGTTGTTTAAGTCCCAATGAAACTTAAAGTAAATAAACAAAATTAATGATTATTAGGAATCTGTTTTTGCATCTGGGCAGTTTTGTGTTTTCTGCTTTGTAAGAATAGAAAGTTATTTCCATCGGCCTCGAGGGTTGGGTAAATTGTGCAAGCTTCATGTTGTGTGATAAATGGTAAGTATATTGCGGTAAACAGGATGAAACTTGAGTGACCTACGAATGAAAGGTTTTGAAGAAATTCAGACCAGACACTAATCATAATCACTGTTTCTGCTAACCTTGTATAAGGTCTGTATGATGTCAAAGGACTCTTCTATTGAATTAATCTTTCCTTTTGTCAAAACATTCGAGCTTTCTTTAATTGAAAGGCCAGTCATCTCGCCACCACTTGAAATCAAAATTCTCCACCACAACGGCAAAGGTCATCATATCTTCAGTAAACAGGACGCTCAGTTGTTCTTTCGTTTATAGTTTAAAATGACGAACTTCAAACCTTCACATTGACAAATGCGACGCAATTCACACAGCATGATTGAGTGTTGAATAATCAGCACAGCCCAAGATGGCAACTTGCTTAAGGCGAGATTACCTGTGGTGGCGACTTGACTAGTGGCGAAGTGATCTTAATCCTCAAGTCAAATGAGGACTTAAATTGTTTTCTCTTCCTTCGCTGATTATTTGGTTTACAGTATGAGCCTCTGTGTACAACATTAAGAATACAGGAGTGTGTTTCTTTTTATGATTCAGGTGATGAGAATCATTGATTGCATCAGACCTGACAAACAGACTGTCATGTTTTCAGCTACATTTCCACGACAGATGGAATCCCTGGCACGAAAGATTCTCAGCAAACCAGTGGAGGTAGATTAACTTCTTCGTTTGAAGTGAAAATAACTTATTGATCACACTTAACAGACACCCATTTTCTGGTCTTAAATTAGCCATTTAGGCTTAGGGACCCTAAAATCCCCGATAGAAAAACAAAAAAGAACAAAGAATCAAGAAGCAGAATTTCTCACAGCAAGTGAAGTGCTGCGAGGGAATACATGTTTATGTATGTATGTATGGACCTTCCCATTTTCACAACAAAAGTTGACTGAAGTTAATCCCTGTCGGGCGGAGTTGGTATCTGGAGGGGAGACCATCGAGATATATTGTGCATAACACGTGATTGCCTTTCGTAGACGTCATATGCATCGTAATGCATTTATTCAATCAGAATACTCGTATTTAACGGAATCCTGACCATTCTTCAGTAGACATAGAAGAGGAGTGATCATTGATTATGAAATTTGTTCGTTGGGAGAACTTTGGAGGTTGGAATCACTAGACGAGGGAAGATGTCATGAAGACAGTGCATTTATGTGAAGAACATTTATCGAAATTATCAATATGTGAAAAATGTGGCCAAAAATGGAAGTTTTGCAGTGAACAGGTCACTAAATCGTTCGTGACCTTGATGAATAGATACTTCCAGCGATCGATAAAATTGCGTTTGACATGTCAAATCTGTTGAAAAAAAAATTTACCTACTGCTCCACGATTGCACAAGGATGATCCCACGAAGGCAAGATGCTAATGCCACTGATCCTACTTACTGCACGGTTACTTACTCATGGTGAACGGATCGAGTCTCTTTGAACGCCTATATAAAGAGAGGCCCCACGCGGTCACGAATAGCGTTGTTGCTCGCTAAGGCTCGCAGCAAAAATGGAGCGTGAATAAAATTATGGAAAAACGGTTTTTTTTATTAATAGACAAAATCTCTTTTGAATATATATATTTTTAACTGAACCGGCTTTGAAATGCTTAGATCTCTTCATCCATTTCTAGATACAAGTTGGCGGTCGAAGCATTGTCTGTTCAGATGTGCAGCAAAATGTGGTATGTTTTGTTGGCCTTTTCCTTTTTGGGTTAATGTTCTTCCTTATCTGTTAACAATTATTAGTATCACCCAACTAGTGGACTAATGCAAATCCTGCATTTTGATTGGCTACGCTACTAGAGTACTATTAGTAATAGTCCTCGAGTAGCAAAAAGCGTGACGTTTTCTTTCGTTTTATTCCCAAATAAATATATTTTCAACTTGCATTTGCTAACCTTATCATCATTGCCTTTTCCGTCCGACTAGTTGGGTGATACTAAAACAATAGAGGTTTTGCACGGCAGCCATGTTGCATGGCAGGAACAATAGATTCTTTTTCCTATGGGAATAAATGTTCTTTCTAATGCAAAACATTTTCATTGTTCCTGCCATGCAATATGGCTGCCGTGCAAAACCTCTATTAGACCCTTCGCCCTCAAGGGCCACGGGTCAATAGCCCATTCGGCTTCGCCTCATGGGCTATTGACCCGTAACCCTTGCGGGCTACGGGTCTAATTGTTAATTATTGTCCTGAAGTGATCGTGTGGCTAACTTTGACAAACAGGTCCGCTTTGGTATGCAGCAACGGACAAATGTGAAGGAATTTATATTTAGTGTTTTTCTGCTGTACGTCCGTTTTTTTTTTATCATCTCCACGATCTTGTTTTAATAAATAAAATAACAGCAAACATGACAATCAGTTTCACTTTAAATCATCCTCGCAACTGTCATTTTAAATATGATTTGGTGGAACTTAAAAGAGTTTCCAGCAAGGCAAGGAGGACTTAAGTTCCAGTTGTTGTCAGTGATGTTCCTGTATATGCGCGTGCACCTTAAAGGCGAGAAGAGAATGCGTCTTCCTCCCCTCCGCCCCCCCCCCCCCCCCCCCCCGGATACGCGTCCGCCGTGCTGGTTGGACAGTTGTAATCTGTGTGTGTATTGAACTAAAATGTGTATGTACCGAGTGCATGGTACATTGGACTCTGTTGCTGTCACATAATATCAAGCTACTATATTTCACTTTCTTCTGGATCATTGTTTTTCAGATTGTTATAGAGGAAGACGACAAGTTTTTGAAGCTGCTCGAATTGCTCGGTGTTTACCAAGAACAAGGTAAACAGGATTATTTCAAATTCCTTTTCAGGTATCACTGTTAACTGGTCAGGAAGAGGGGTTTTCAAACGATTTTTACATAAATTTGATCGATGGCCAGGTTGGCTTTAAAATCTCGTCCAATCGGTGTTAAAAGCAAAACCAATTGTGTGACTCGCTCGCTCGGACGCATTTTCCCGCGCTTCGAACAAGCTTTCAGTGTGTGTGTCGCGTTATGATTGGATTATTTCAATGACTTCTTCTGCAGGTGAAAGTTTGGTACGACGTCACTCAACTACAAATTCTGGAAAATATGTTAACCTCCTTTTCCCCTTCGCAATACTGCAAGAAGAGGAACACGCATGTAGAACATGGACGAGTTTAAGTAGTGTTCATTTCATCCCAAACAATTAATTAGGGTGGGAATAAACTGTTGGTTAGGCTTGGCTTGAGGCTCATTTCTTACGCAGTCTATCCTTCTTCACCAGGCAGTGTTTTAGTATTTGTAGACAAGCAAGAAAAAGCTGATATGTTGTTTAAAGATCTGCTACGAAGGTCGTATCCCTGCCTATCTCTACATGGAGGTAAGAGTTCTGGTATTAAAATCACGTTGCTGTGTGCAATAATTTTTGTATTTCTGTTCTGATGTACTTTATCATTGGTTGAAGCTCTAGGATCCCGAAGCCCTATTCTTTTTTAACTACGTAGTGATGGGGGCTGAGGTCTTGTAGACTTCGAAAGGATTGTAAGTTGAAAAGACGCACAGCACACAAGCCGATCCATGAATGGAGCTAATAAAGCTAAGTTTGTTTTCAGGTATGGATCAGTTTGATCGTGACAGTACAATAGCCGACTTCAAGAATGGCGTCACTAACTTAATGGTAAGGATCACGACCTGAAATATCTGCCTGAGGCTCTTTTATGAAGGATAAGAGGATTAACGGGAAATAGCTCACTTTCGATATATTAAACTCAGTCGTAAACAAAAGGCATCATCTCGAGGCTCTGGGCTCTGTATTCCCCAGAGCCTCGAGATGATGCCTTTTGTTTAGGACTGAAGTTTAATATATCGAAAGTGGGCTATTAAGGCGAAAAACATCGGAAAGCGAAGCGAGGGGGGGATCTCCTGTGTTTCAAGTTACCCATACTTGCTATATTCTCTGTTCACTAGCGTGGTACCAGGGTATACCCAGGAAGTCTCGTTACGAGCTCCGTATTCTCCTTTTGGGGCGTTCGCATTGAAGACGGCAGCATCGGGTAAATGTGTCCTCATTTAACATTTAATTCTTTAGATCGCCACATCTGTTGCTGCAAGAGGTCTGGATGTCAAGCAGTTGATTCTTGTGGTGAACTATGACTGTCCGAATCACTATGAAGATTATGTTCACAGATGTGGGTGAGTCAAAGCAATCAGTATATACGCGGTCTTTGATAGAGTGGTCGTGTAGTTTAATCTTTTAAGTTCCCGTATGATGACCTTTAAGATCTACGACGGCAATGTCTTAATCCGGTTTCCTTACCGTGAAATCAATTCTGAAGATGGCTGCCGAGGGCAATATTATTTAACGGTGAAATGATATATGAAATGGATCATATATGAACTGCGGATATGAAATCAAGTGAAGCTATGATCCTTGCAGTTATGAACGCAATTTTTGCAATTGCGTAAAGAAGCCTGAAAAATTCAGGACACTCAGGCCACGAATTGAACTGAAAAAAAAAAAAGAAACTGTAACTTACAGTACAGATGTTTATAATTATAACTGTTTTGGCAATTAAATCAAGCAGGGACACACATGCTTCCTTTCATATATCAATTCATTCGTTGATTCAATCATCACGGGAACATTAGAACCCACAAATGACCAGCTCCTAACGTCAGTGGCTTCATAGCTCATTTGGTTAGAGCGTCTCGCCGGTAACGCGAGGTTACGGGTTGAAACCCCGTTAACGTCCAGAATTTTTCAGGCACAATGAAGTGATCGATGTTCAGTTAGCATAATGTTTTTAGTCTAATTGTTTGGTTCACTTATAGGCGTACTGGTCGTGCTGGGAGAAAAGGAACTTCGTTTACTTTTCTTACTTCTGAGCAAGGAAGGTGAGCTGGTTGCAGATAACTCCTGTCGTTGGAATTCAATTTCTAACTTAAATGCTGACTTCATTTTTTAAATTATTTTTGTCCCCACAGGCACGCGGTTGATATTATCAAGGTAAGAATTTAAAACATATTATGTCAGTAATTCATGTCGTTGCAGTTTGTAAAAAAAGTCTTTCCCGTAACGATTTTTTAGGTTGGAGAATATTCCGGCTCTTCTCGACATTAAAGAGATATCTTCGTGATTAGTGATCAAGCAGTGACATTCATTGAATCAATCCGTTGAAGTCCTGAATTTTTCAGGCTTCTCTACAGAATTGTAAAAATTGCGTTCATAACTGCGAAGATCATAGCTTCGTTTGATTTCATATCCGCATTTCATATATGATTCATTTCATCATTCTTTTATCTTGTGGGGATCATTTCCACCATTTCTGTTATTTAATTTTCTTTCAACGTGATTTTTCTAGGCGCTAGAATCTTCTGAAGCTGAGGTTCCAGAGGAATTAAGAAAGTTATGGAATGACTATACGGAAGAACGGAAAGCGGTAAGCCTGCTTTGCAGAGGTTGACAAAGTAGTTGACAAATTAGCCATCCCTGCTCCTTTGGGGAGTAGGGATGGTGCAATGGTGGGAGCACTCGCTTCCCACCAGTGTGCGCGCGTTATATGTATGTTGAGCTTGTTAAGGCTGGTTTTAACTAGCGACGGAGTCGGAGTCGTGGAAGCGCTTATGACCTAGTGAAAATCAAAGATCGAAGTCATAAGCGGAGTCATAAGCTCGACTGAATCGGAGTCTGAAGAATCAGAACGTTCCCATTTTCTTCCGACTCCACTTATGACTCCGTCGCTTATGATCCAGTGAAAACT
Source organism: Montipora foliosa (assembly GCF_036669935.1). Lineage (NCBI taxonomy): Eukaryota > Metazoa > Cnidaria > Anthozoa > Scleractinia > Acroporidae > Montipora > Montipora foliosa. The sequence goes on from NC_090876.1 coordinate 3,843,822, forward strand.
AGATTGTCGGAGTCGGAAGCAGAAGCGGAAGAACCAACCAATCACAATGCTTGGAATCGAGCATTGTGATTGGTTAATTTATCCGCTTCTGCTTCCGATTCCGACAGTGCAGTTTTCACTGGATAGTAAGCGACGGAGTCATAAGCGGAATCGGTGTTCTGCTTCCGACTCCGACAGTGTGATTTCACTTAACCGTATCACTTTGATTACGACTCCAACTCCCACTCCGTCGCTAGTGAAAACCAGCCTTTAGTTCTCTAGTCTGCTGTGAGAGGTTTTTCTCCGGGTACTCCGGTTTTGTCCTCTCCTCAAAATCAACTTATGAAATGCTTTGTTGATTTGATTTGATTCGATTTCTTTTTAGAGCGGTCTTCAATTGAGTGTCGAAAGTAATTAGCGAATTGCTTTGGTTTTGCATTACTTCACTCAGTGATTGGTTGAAATTTCTCGCGCCACTTTTTCAACTAATCAGAAGAGAAACCAAAACCAATCGTGGCTCGCTCGTGCACATTTTCCCGCGCTTTGTGTCGGCTGCGTGTAATTACTTCGAGTTTTGATTGGTTTACAGGATTGTGTCCGTCCTTTTTGATTGGCCAAAGTAATTACTTTGTTTTTGGTTTTACGACACTCAATTGAAAACTGCTCTATTGTTCCCAACTAGTGCCTCAATGCTAAATATTAAGTGCACTTGACATCATCATCATCAACACTTCTTCGAGCTACCGACCGAAAGACCAAGAAAAGTTTTTCTACAAAACAGTCCATTTCCTTTCAGTTTTGTTTCTACCTAGTCTCCTGATTGCCTTTGTTTGTATTGTAAAAAATAATGACATTTGACATTTGCTTCAGGAGGGAAAGAACGTTGTGAAGAACAGTGGTTTTACGGGAAAAGGTTTGCATCTTTTTTTTTTTTTTTTTACAGCATTTACGGGACTATTGTTTTGTCACGAATGGGTTAAGGTGTTTTATTCTTTGAATATTGTTTTTGTGTGCGATTTACGTATCCGTAGGATTTAAGTTTAACGACGAAGAAGCAGCGAAAGTTAACGAAGCAAAAAAGATTCAGAAGTGGGTGAGTACATCCGGCGCTCTCTGCTGGTAATGGACTTTCATAACAAGCTATGTTTCTGGTGCCATTAAAATCTTATTTCTGTCTTTTCCCATTTCGTAGGCTCTTGGTCTCCAAGACTCGGACGATGAAGCCGAAGCCGAAGAAAAGGCTGTGGAAGAAGTGAGTTTGTGCTGGATTCAATTACACCAAATATAGTTCTCGTCTTATTGGTATGCATGTAAAATGAAATCGCCGACGCGGCATGTTGCCTTGCTATCTGCGTAAGATACTACCGTAGTGCCAGTGCCTGCAATTAACTAAGGTACAAAACGTCGCCACGGAATTAGGGCAAGGGAAATACTAAATTGACTCTCAAGTTGTAAGAGATTGATTTTTCTCGTTATATAAAAAAAAAACAGCGCGAGTCCTGTCAACGTAAGGCAATGGATAGTAAAATTGCAGTTTGTGCTTTCGACTCTGAACTAGGAGACTGTTTTGTTGTTGTTTACTCATTTGTTTGATTGATTGTTCTATGTCAGATTGACAAGCAACTGGATGCTGTGTTTAGTAAGGGCAAACCACACATCAAGAAAGTGGCGCCTGTTGTCAGCGGCGAACAAATTAAAGGCGAACAACAAGGTTACAGACCAATTGATTATAAGGGTACTTTAACTGAATGGCGTTTGTGAGCGACGGCTGGTAACCGAATGTTAGGTGATTTAAAGATTGCTTTGACGCAACCATATTTGTATTGCCAAGGAGATGATACACGCATGCCCGAAATGTGGGCGAGAAACCACTTCACAAGAGTGCGAAAAGTTCGGTTTTCGTACATCACTAAAATACGCTTCGCTTCGCTTTACCTTGTCATTTTTTACTCGATTGAAGTCAATAGATTATCCTTGAGTAGGTAATGTTTTTTTACAGAAGCTCTTTAAGGCAAAAATTCGCGGTATTCAACTTACATTTTATTGACATTTTTTTTCTTTTCAGCGAAACTAAACTTGGCCACTAGCATCGCAGCGAAAATAAACCAAAAGATTATTGCTGGTACAAATGTGAGTGCTTTACCACGATGTAATGTTCTTTTGTCACGAAAATGCTTGGTAAAAATCTTTCTTTCTTTGGCATTATCAGTTTGCTGTGAAACGTGACGTTACGTTTCCTAGGTGAAGGTAAACCAATGAACGAGGTGCCTCGCAAACTATCGAGTTTTCGCAAACTGTCGATGGTAAAACTTGATGCTAAATTCTTATCAGTATTGCATGATACTTCATGTTTCTGGGCAAAAAGACGGGTTCGTTAGCATAGAATTCTGCGTCTTTGCCATGATGTTATAGTGTGGGAATTTGTTACTGTTTCAGAATATGGACCCGACACAACAAGCAGCAAGTCAGATTATCAAAGGGGGAACTGTCACTGCTCTTACTGTACGTTTTCCTTTTGCTTTTCTTCTTCATATAAGCCTAACTCCCTGGGGATTCTTACAAGCTTGGAGAGTACGGAAACTTATAAAGCTTAATGTTTCTAAGATGAACTGATATCTTATTTTGGTTATGATGCTGCTGCGGCCACTTTATGATCAGGCTCTCGGGGGATTTGGGGGGGGGGGGGGGCGAAGAGGCTGCCACCAGTAATTTCTAAGAGGCATAATCCCGAGGATACGTCATTGTAGTCAGCGCATGTATAAAGTGAAAAAAAAATCTAGTTTTACACATTTCGTTTTGTCAGAACCAAACGCGCATGGAATAAATCGTGCTAATGACGTTTCTCGTCACGTGGGCCAAACGCCAGCGAATATGTATTGGGCACTGAAGGCTCAAAAGGAGAGACCTTACAGTTTGGAAGCAGAAATTTGCCTTGCGAAGGTGTTAAAATTTAATACGTAGCGTGATTATACTTGGGGTGTATCTTGAAAAGTCTTGGGGGGCTTATTCTGCAACAGGTCAATTGGCTTGGACTGTGCGGAAGAAGCCAGTGAAAATCAAGGACAGAGTACCTTGAGAAAACAAGTGAAAGAAACCGCTGTAGCCTAATTTGAGACCGGAGTACCCGGAGAAAACCTCTCGGAGCAGAGTAGAGAACCAAAAATGAACCACAACAATAAACCGAGTGAAGCAATATTTAAGTGAAAAAAAAGTTATGGAATGACTATACGGAAGAACGGAAAGCGGTAAGCCTGCTTTGCAAAGGTTGACAAAGTAGTTGACAAATTAGCCAACCCCGCTCCTTAGGAGAGTAGGGATGGTGCAGTGGTGAGAGCACTCGCTTCCCACCAGTGTGGACAGCTTTTGACTTTATCGTCCGTAACTGTCCTTTTCAATTTTTCAGGGTCTTGGTCTAGCCAAACAGCTGGCTGAAAAGATTCATGGGAAGATCGGTTATGAGGCACCGGTCGAGGAAACCAAACAGGAGGAAAAACAAACAGACAATGAACAACGATATGAAGATGAAGTGGAAATAAACGACTTTCCGCAGACAGCACGATGGAAAGTCACATCCAAGGTGCGACAACGCTGTAATTATGACGAACTTGGACAAAAAACTGTGGTTCTTGGTCGATGGGGGAAGTGAAACACATAAGAAAAATAAACCGCTTTAAGTTAATTTGTACTGAACACAAAGTGACATTTTTTTCATTGAGAGTGGTTTCCGGAGTGCAAATAAATGCAGGAGGCAGTGCGTAGTGCAGTGGGGTTAAACAAGTCTTCGCGATTATAATTCAAAATCAAGTTCATCACCCTCATGGTCAGAGTCAATTTGGAACTCGGCGTTGTCCTCAAGATCTCTGTCTTCCTCAGGAGGGGGGAGGGAGGCTTATTAGAGAAGGAAGTCTTATTATGAACTTGAGGCTATGGGGGGGGGGGGGGTCGGGGTGTTTATGAGAGCGTTTACGCTAGTTATTTTAAAATAATAACTAATAAAAGGAAATAGTGTTCTTGATCATTTTCATTTCGCTGATCATTTTTCCGTAGGAAACCATAATGAATATCACTGAGGTGTCTGAAGCTGCGATCACAGTTCGTGGAACCTTCTTTCCTCCAGGTACAACGTAAAAGAAGAAACCCGGTGGATTTAATGGAAGGCTAGCTTTCGTTTTTGCTGACTTTTTATTTCGGAAACATCTTAAATCTATTTCTAATATATGCAATTACGTTGTCATAGTTAAACAATATTCTGTTTCTTTGTTCTTAGTTCGAAGTTTGATTCACTGCTCAATAGCCCCGGGTTAATAGCTTGCGCTAATATGAGAAGATGAAGGAAGATAAACAAAATATGCACCAAAATCGATCGAAATGAGTTGCTTTTGTTTCAAATGAACGTTCAAAACAAGCACTAAACTTTGGTGTTATTCCGTGGAAAACAAAATTTGAATGATTTTTTTGGAACTGCGCATTTGAAGCTGGGTTTAAATTAACGTCGGTGATCTATCGTGTGATTAACTATCTCAATAGGGGCAGCATTATCCTTTCTTTAATTTAAGCCACAACTTAGGTTCATGCATTACACACTGATAAACTATGTGACTTTTCATTTTCTTCAGGCAAAGAACCGAAGGAAGGCGAACGTAAAATCTATCTATATATCGAAGGTAAAGCACATTTCTGGACTAACTTTTAAAATTAAGTAATTAGATAATTACTTTGGTTTTGCATTACTTCAATCAGTAATTGGTTCAAAGTTCTCGCGCCACTTTGTCAACCAATCAGAAATGAAACCAAAACCATTGGTAGCTCGCGCGTGCACATTTTCCCGCGCTTTGTGTCGGCTACGTGTAATTACTTCGAGTTTTGATTGGTTTTCTGGATTGTCTCCGTCCTTTTTGATTGGCCAAAGTAATTACTTTGGTTTTGGTTTTGGTTTTACGACACTCATTTGAAAACCGCTCTAAGCGGTCCTCTATTAAGCGGTCACCCTCTATTAATCGGTCACCTATTAATTTCCCGAAATTTGCTTCCCATATTTACCGTAAATTGGACCACTATTCGATTTTCTTGCGAGAGTCGACACAAACACGCTGTCTTTGCACATGCTTCGCCTCTGTTGAAAGCGATCAAGCTATCGCAAACAGCGCGACTTTTCCAATCCAAAAAAAAAACGAAGTTACACGGTCACCGTTTGGATTTCCCAAATGACTAATTTTATTGTGAATCACCTCTATTTAACGGTCACCTTGTGACAAGATAATAATCAATAAAAGACATATTTTTGGAAAGGAAGATAAGCGAAGCGTGGCCAGTTTCTTTCGCAGCTCATGAAACGCAACCTAAGCATTGTCTGTGAAAAAATAATTCGAATTCCTCTTTTATCAGTTTCCGTTTCAGCCAACCACAAGAAAAACTGTCACCTCCAAACTGATACTCGCATGCAAATATTATCATATTTTTCGTCACTGTCGTTGTCAACAATAAAATGTAAATTAGTTGATCAGTATTTAAAGACAGAGAGGTGTATACGCCTAAAACTTTTGGTATGAATGCGCATTAAACAGATATGAAAGATTTGAGATTTTGCTACGGCTTTTCGGGACCTTCGAGAAACGAGCCCCTGTTCAAAGTTCTGCCACATTACGGGTTTGATTTTAAAAAGCGTTTACCTGGCTATTTCCCGAGGGTGATCGCTTGATAGTAGTTTGACTCGTAGTTAATATAGGGGTTTGGAAGCTCGGCAAACATCAAAGGAGCAAACAAAGATGCCAAGATTTAGGTTGGAAAGTCCACGACCGCGCACAATCTGTTGTTTTGCGCTCATGCACTATGCATGAATTACGTAACCAACACGATTCTCTTGGTTAGTTCCTCAGTACGGAGTAAACAACTATTGTGTTTTGTGCACGGTCAAGGCCAAAAAAGCGAACAAAAACCTACGACAAAGAAAGTTGTCGGGTTTCATAACCATTCCCGTCTATTAGCTGTTTGACTGTATTATTTAAAATATGATTATGAAATTTGCTCTTCATTTACAACTTACCTTGTCATGAGTGATTGAGGGTTGCTTGGTGACCACGCCTGGTTGGGACTTTTCTTTTTGTTACCAGGTCCTTCTGAACGCTCGATCCAACTCGCGAAAATCGAAGTGAAGCGGGTCGTCAAGGAGGAGATGATGCGACTGGTAAGTTTGCGTACCAGTGGTTGCCTTTCTACTGCCCGAAGTGTATACTCTTTTTCTCTCGAGTTAAGCATCACAAAACAAGCTAATAGACCTTATTCATAAATAGCACCTTTTTTATTATTCTTTTGTCCAAGTGCAAATTAGCCTACCAAGCCTCATTTTAGAGCAAGAATTCTTTTTAATTCACTGTATGGTATAGAGACTTAGGCTAATTTGCACTTGGACAAAAGAATTATAAATTGACCGCCATTTATGAATAAGGTCTATATAGAAAGGTTACAGTCAGATCAATGCAAAGATTAGGTGTCTGTACGCCTTATTCCAAAGTGGCCGCCATTTTAGTATTCTTATATTTGATTGCAAATTGGCCCTTTCGGCCTCGTTTAAGGTTTAATATTCTTTTGAATTTTTCGTTTTAAAGTGAGGCCAATTGGCAATTAAACATAAAGGATACTAAAATGGCGACCATTTTGGAATGAGGTGAATAGTTTTACCGAACTTAAAACAATATGAGACTCTAAATTTTGTTTCATCCTAGAGATGTTATCTTGACAACTTCGATGTTCTTCTCCTCAGGGTTCGTTGCGTGGACCA